>NC_143242.1:1738986-2047255 GCF_009617815.1 Ciona robusta | reverse complement strand
GGCGAGTCGACAACTGTTACTCCAATTCCTAACGAACTAAATATGTCGATGACGTGTGAATGCCAGGCGTCATGCAGCTTGGTAGCCTCGGCTTATCTATCTATACCAGTGAGCGCCAAAACCTTTTAATCTCTATTACAAATTAGTCTATCAAATAAACAGTTCATTTGAAGAAAAATTTAAAACACGAAATCAAATATATGAATGGTACAAACGCGGAAACTTGATCTGCCTTTAATATTTTAATTTTTTATATAAATAGCCTATATGTACTCAGATATTAAAAAAATGTCTGAAGGCCACATAAAATGCAAATAATTGTCAACGACGACAAAACAAAATACTGCAAGGCGATAACAAAACAGTTGTAAGAAACTTAAAAGCGGTTACAAAAGACAACAGAAGATAATTTAACACTTGTCGCATGAAATCACCATTCACATACAAAAGAACAACAGGTAAAATAAAATTAAGGACAAGACATATAAATTATGTAGTGTAACGAGTTCTACACATCTGTTAAAGCGTTTGAATATTCAACAGAGGGGACAGTATCTGGTGTGCTTGATGTTTGTGGCCCTACAGTGCGAGAAGTAGACTCATTTACACTATTTTCAGATCTTTCTGTCCGCTGGTTTGTGACTGTACGTCGATTTTCTTTTGAAACCAAAGCAGAAACTGATTGAATGGCGTTCATCACTGCATTTGAGACAATGTTTAACCGCCCCGTTGATCGCCTTGTAGACGTACCGGATGGTGGCGCTCGCACGCGGTTTCTTGAGCAGGTTTCATACTCCGGCGGTGGCAGTTCTGATATCGCTGCTTCGTTTTCTATCACCACGGTTGGATATAAAGGTGGCGGGGCTTCAGTGCTGATGTTTATGTCATCAAATGACCAATACACAGCAATTGAATCTTCTGGGTCTTTTGGTTGAGTGTTATTGTTTGAAATAGTAGTTGCAGTAACTGAAGAAAGAGAAAGATTATTACTAGGAGCCATAGCTTAAAACTCTTCGAATAGCTGTATCTACCAATTATTACATTACCAATAATCACGTTCTAGAAAAATCAATGTAGTCGTGTGGGGGAAGATGGGACACCTTTAGCACAAAATATATAAATACCCTGTTCGTGTTTTAAACAATTAACAACGTTCTATAAAAGTCGCGAGGACAAGGTTTTATAATTCCTTGAATGTTCTTTGTTTACTACCAAAATGTACGAGAAAATAGAATGAAAAGGTGTCCCATCTTCCCCCATCCTACTATATATTACGGCCATGACGAAAACGCGTTTTTTACGTTCAATAACGAAAAAACGGTGCATCCAGGGCAGTATAAGAAACTTGCAGATAATCTGGGTACTTTCTGCGATTGGTTTTCCCAGAAAAAAAAAACACCTTTGGTGCATCTAAATTTACATCGATTTGGAAATTTTTGATGCGTGCTATACTACCTGTTGGGGTTTCCGCTTCGTGTGACTGCTCTGCGGAACGGCTGAAGAAAATATCTGCGTATGTTGGTGGTTCGTCACTGTACCGCTGGGTTGTCGGTAGACTTCGGTTACCTCTTTCTGCTCCACCGTTCTGAAAACACATTTGAACAGTTCCTTAGAATGAATAGCTATTTATTACTCCCAATTGGGTAGATCTATTGTGGCTATTTATATTTCAGGTATTTATGACAAAATCAATCACTTGGGTTTATTTTTGCTTAACTGCTCGTTAATCTACGATGGAGACAGAAATATAAATTCTCTCTCTCTATATATATATGCAAGGGTACGCCGTGGGCTATAGATTTAGTTTAATTAGTAACGATTGAAACGCTATGAGTCTCATACCCATTTCGACAAGCTATATCGACCCAGCTCAGTTTAAAATACACCAGACGAATATAATTTTTTAAGATATCAATAACAACTGGATATGCTGATAAACCATATGACAGATGTAGAGGTCACGCTTTCTGATTTCAGTTATCGGGCAGCCACTTATATAGAGTATAGTGGGGCGGGGGAAGATGGGACACCTTTTCAATCTATTTTCTCCTCCAATTTTGCAGTCAACTAACATTCAACGATTTTTTATAAAACTTTATCCTCACGGCTCCCATAGACCGTTGTTAATTGTTTAAAACACGATCAGGATATTTGGTTATAATGTGTCAAAGGTGTCCCATCTTCCCCCACCCTATTATATATATACATTTTTTTATCTAGATTCTTTGGTACATTCCATCCAAAGTAATTGATTTAATTAGTTTTAATTTTAGTTAAACAGAACATTATTAAATTCTAATAAAATCCCTTCTGCTGTTTTATATTGAAATATTATGGTAATTTTGACAGAAAAACTTGTATAGCAAAATATTGCCAATTGTATAAGTCAGTAAAAGTAAAACTTGGATGTTAATGTGGTTTTGGTATTTAAGATAATTCAGCAGGCGAATTTATACTTGAGACTAAGATTAAATAAACATTAAGATAATTACATTTCGTTCCCACGCTCTCTGCCTTCGTCTTCTCTTTTGACAAACCACGTAAGTTTTACAACAGCAAAGCAGGAGTGCTGTTACTATGGCTATCATTAGCACCATGAAAACTCCAGCAGTAATGTTCAATTCCATTCCACCTTCTTCAGGTCTCTCTGGTGTGCTGGAAGTCGTCAAATTCCACTGAACCAAGAAGCCACTGCCTTCGTGTCTATTCCTGCTGAACTTTTCCAACTGTTGCGTTTCCTCGCTCGGTAACATTACTCGAAATCGAGGGGTCCACTCGAGCTACTTACCGTCCGTTCCTACGCTAAACAAGTACATGTGGTTTGAGACTCTGAAGTGTAGAGATGCAAAACATTAAAATAACATGTTAGAGCCAGCGTTCTGGCATAACTAAGCACTTGCTAGACTACCATCTAGGTTAATTCAACCAAGGGCAAGCCTGTACATTCACCACATCGGTAAAAGTTCAAGTGGGCCCACACCTATCTGCGGCTACTGAAGAATAAGCACACTGTCCATGAATTGCCATACCGTTGATGTAGCTTTAAAAACCCTAAACGGAACAACGCGTTTTATTAACGAACTAGCTACAAACCTAGCTAAACTTCACTTCCCAATTTTAATACAACGACGTAATATGTCATCTACACTCACTGTACAACTTGTATCGTGTTGAAAGACATGTAAATTCGCCTCCGGGTTACATAAGCCTTTTTTAGCTATCGTACTTGAGTGCAGATATGATGACATAAAACTAATTGGTAGAGAGTCGGCTTGCTTATATGTCAAAAAGACGAAATGCCTCAGGCATTAAATTTATCAAATTTGAGCAAAAACAAAACAACGTGACACTAATAGTTTAATACATCCTAATAAAACACTTTACATAAGGTAGCAATAACCGCGTGAATTCGAACAATAACATTCACAAACTTTCCCCTTGCAGTGTTATAAAAACAAAAACAAAATAAAAACATCACGCAACTGTATAGCAACTAGGTCTATACCGATTCACTCAGCTAAAAATAAACACAAAGGCTGGAGACAGTGGAATTCAAGCGTAACACCGCCCCGACGCTATCACATGGCTAATCCAATCGATCGAAAAGCACTGAAGCGAAAACTGATATTAGGATACAGTAAGATGTACAGGTCTACCAACTTGTTCATTATTCGCATCAACGAGCCATGATGTGTATTTATGAATTTAACACCGAAACCTATTTCGCTTCCTCTATCTATATGCTGTTGCTGCTTTTGTTCCTGAACAAATGAAACACTACAGACTAACTCAACTATTTAAGTTAAACGAGTCACAATGCGATAAATGTGTTTAATTTATGACATACATCACGCTACTTGCGACTAATTCACATATCGTAGTACTCTCAGTGTTTTGTCTGATTAATGCTTTGTCGGTAACCCAAGAGGAAAAAATGTTTTTCTTACTATGTGAAACAATTATATTAACACCGTAAATCTAGTCAAAGCAATTACGATAAAACCTGTCAATCGCAGCATAACAGCTGATAGCCTTAAAGAAAAATACGTCGTAATGAAATATTCATGTATGTCGGAACGTATATTCCTCGTTCCCCGTTCCCTTTATCTCTCTTCCATTACCACCGTTACAAATATACAAAAGTATGTAAAAGCCAAATCCAACGACTAAACACTTTATTTTCTTATGCCCCTTCCTTAATTTAGATAACTTTAATGAGTGTCTCATAAAGCGCAAGTAAAACAAGCACACATACATTTTTCTTATAACTGTTGGTTTTAGACACCAATCTCTTTATCTAATTATGATTTATATGACACGAAACAGATCTCACATCCCCTCGCTGTTACATCAGTGATATAATTGCAAGTGGTTGGATTTTCTATTTTGCAGCATTAGAAGTCCCATTTTAGAGGGTTGGTACTTCAAGTGTTTGGAAGTATCGAATTCGGTTAATTATGTTTCAAGCTACTTCAAACACGAGCAACCCATTGGTTTATGTTATAAAAGAAGTCGGCACGCATTGATCAACATAACTATATCGACATAGGTAAGATTACAAAGAAAAAAGTGAGCAAGTCTATATTGGTTCTAGGAATAACCGAGTATGTAAATCTGTCCATATATCTGCTTAATTAATTATTTATATCCTCAACATTTTATACTCGTTCTCCAAAGTTGCTTCATGTGCCTGCTTTAAATAAAATATGCGTAACATAGGCTCGGTTTTATAAATTTTCTATAAAAATCTTAATAGCTGGTGCTAAAACACAGTTGCTGGTGAAACAGTTCCCGCACGAGCCTTTTATGCCCGAGTTCCAATGTCACATTTAAAAAAAACTTTACTCTCTACCTCCGCCATACGGTTCTTTAAATAAGAAACGGGTATAAACATGCATCAAATACGTTTTTATAACTCACAACACCAGATAACATTTTAGTTTAACATTCTTTGTACAAAAAACTTCCCAATCTGAGATGTAAATATAAAATTGTTCTTAAACATTTGCTTTTTTTGTTCTATTGGCACCAAATCAACCAACAGTAAAAGCCAATCTTCCATTTACCAATACTGTATAGTAGGGTGGGGGAAGATGGGACACATTTAGCACATAATATACAAATATCCTGATCATGTTTTTAATAATTAACAACGGTATATGGGAGTCCTGAAGATATAGCTTTATGATTCTTTGAATGTTCTTTGTTGACTACTAAACGGGACGAAAAAATTGAGTTAAAAGATGTCCCATCTTCCCCCACCCTACTGTATATATATAAACTCAGTAGCGACTAATGAGCAGTATAAATTGTCCCGGACAATAAAAATCACCCACAGATCCAGTTACATACGTTGTAACTCGTAAGCGTTTACAAGGTGTGTGCGATAGTGCACCTGTGTTATAACGACTTCATTACCCCACCACAGCAACGAATAGGTGTCATTCATTCATGTACGCTTTTAAAATCTTTTATTCCCCCACACTTCTGCATACGCTATCACCACGATGAAAAAAAAACAAGATTAAAACAATAGCAAATTCGATGACCAATGAAAACAATTTACAAAAAAACAAAACTGTGGTTTTATTAAAAAGAATTAAGGCGGATTTTTACTGTAAAAACAGTATAATTTTTTACAGTATAATTTATAAAGTTCTGATTCATAAAAATGGTTCTTCGAAATAATTAAGTTTAATAAATATATTAACGCAGCCAAAGCAATGAGAATATTGCACACGAGTAGTTTATGAAGCGCACTAAGTTATAAAACCAAACGTTCGTTTTATTACAGCGTTGTTACCACGCACATAAAATATTTGTTAAACTAAGTTAAACTAAAACGAGATTTCTTTGGCAATAAGTAGTCTTAAATTTATTTGTTCTGCTATTTACTTTAAGCCAAAAGTAAAGTTAAAAAGAAGTACTGTGTGTTCAAGTCATACAGTTTGATCATCTACGTATGTTATCAATTTTATACAAACGAATATACGCCGTAACAATAATAATAAAAGTGTTTAAAATCAAGATTTGTTGACAGAAATATTTACATTATTTAAAACGCGACTGCATACAATGAAATACTTGTTTAACGTCATGTCAAATTCCTACTGACAATATATTATAATTCATGCATTTTGAACTAACGAGTTCAGACAAGGCACTGCAGATATTGAGTATGAAATACAGACTCTTACAGTGGAGAAGGAGCTGTAGGAGCTGTTTTATCAGCCATTTCTACGGTTGAACGACATGCATTGAACCGTGGACGCAAATTGCGTGTTGCGTCTACTGAACATAGGAAACAGAAAGTTCAATTAAGTTTATGGAAAATAATAAGACTTTGCACAAAATAGCAATACTGTTAGCTGCAACGTTGTGTGGGCAGCATTCACGCAGTTTGCTTCCTAGTTCGATTAAGAAAATATAAAAGTTACTGCAGCCTTGACATAAAGTATTCTCATATTGCTTAGACTGCTACAGAGGATGGCAAGCATGATGTTATCTACTACACACTCGGAATAATATCATTTGGCATGATAATACAGTTACAACACTTCTTATACTACCATCACTTCAAACAGAACCAGAATTGCATAGATAGAACCAATCCAACGAGTTGTCGGCTATTTTCTTTACATCAGCCAACGTAACTCACTAAGTGCATGGTGACAATAGCAAGGATAATATAGAGGATTTGAATACAAGATTCCCTGCAAAAATATTTTTTAGGATCACGTTATACATTTTTGTTGATACAAAAGAGATTATGTTATTTATAATTCATACATGTTATATTGTGTGTGGTGGAAAGACAATAAGGCAGAAAGCAAATAATATTGAATTTTAATGATTTCAAATGCAAAATGGAAGCTAAGCTTTGAACTCAAAAACCATCGTATTCTCAGACAAACTGTAACAAAAATGACATAAAAGTTAAAGAATGGATGTCTAGATATTTAGATCTGCACTTGTATACAATACACTTATGAACTGGATTTACACTAAGAGTGAAAACTGTGTGTTTTAATACAGTAGTTTTGTCCGCAAAAATAAGTTTTACCACCAACCTGTGGCAATCATAGACAAAATTTGATATAAACTATGATCCAAATGCTAGAGCACGCAATGTGGTAAAAGAAATGTAATACTCAGCATAAAATTATGATTTAACATGAAAAGCAAAATGATGACGGAGCAATATAAACACAACTGTCAAATAAATTTGTTTGTATTGTAATGAAAACTAGTTTAACTGCACATTGACCCCATGCACATGCAAGTATATAGGGTTGCGTCATATTTTGTTAAAAGTAAATTATTGACATTCTGCTGTCACTGTCAGACATAATATAATTTTCTAAGGGCCAACTTTTGGCACAAAAAATTGACAAATTTTATTAAAAAACAATGTTTTATCTACTATGTAGTTGGTTGGACTTCATCAGGCTTATAATGGCCTGTTCACATGTAATTTACATCATAAATTATAAACTTATCAAGATCGGTTGTCTTGATTATGAGCCACATAAAAATTAAAACATTTAAAAAAAATAATTAAAAAAATAATTACCCACAAAATAAAATACATGGTAACTCATAAGCTGGCAAGAAGTGTATAAAACAGAACAGTTGTGTCATAACAACTGCCGTTTTCCGGCCACACGA
Organism: Ciona robusta; assembly: GCF_009617815.1. Lineage (NCBI taxonomy): Eukaryota > Metazoa > Chordata > Ascidiacea > Phlebobranchia > Cionidae > Ciona > Ciona robusta. The sequence continues at coordinate 2,039,587 of NC_143242.1, read as the reverse complement.
GGGTAAAGCAAATTACATTCTTTCATTCAAATCCGAATAAATTATACCTGAAGGGTCAAACTAACCTGGGAGATTTTTCCTTGAGTAAATCAGGAACACAAGTGCAAAGTGCAATGTAAATAAATCCTCCAGATGTAAACGGAAGAATCCAAGACACTCTATCACCTTGTGAGATAATGAAACATAGATCAGTGAGAAATTATACAAAAAGAATATTTCAAGATATTTTCAGATCCAATGGAAGAATGCCGATGAATATTTACTATATATACATGAAGTCATTCATTAGCAACAGTATTTGCTTTCAAACAGCCAAATTTTAAGAAAAAACATTTTCATGTCAAAATTGGCGTTCCACTTAATTCAATGTGGCAGTGGTTTATGATATAATGCTGAGTGCTGACCTGCACTCTTGGCAGATTCTGCCAACAAAGCAACGGCTGCTCCTAGTAATCCACCAGCTGCTGTGAGAATCTGCAGTTTAGCCGCTTGCCAGCGATCAAAGCCAGCTCGCAGCAGAATTGCGAAATCGCCGACCTTAATTAAACAACTTGTTTAGTTAACATGTTTGATATTGGGTGCTGGCGTCATGCTAGTTTATACTAACTTTATAAACAAACATATTTGAATTAGTCATGCTGATTGGTAAATATTACATATTTGGTACAGTCATAAAGAAAGTTATACGTGATTTAAATGATTTAAAGAGACATCACATAAGCGCGCATTCATAAATTACAGACATTAATCTTATTTAAAATACAAAAAAGTCTCGTACCTCGTGTGGTATTTCATGCAGTAGAATTGCAAGCGTGGTTAAAACACCAACACGTCTACTGACGAGATAACTTCCGCCAACTGCTAACCCGTGTGTAAAGTTATCCACACAGTTTGCTAGTAGGTTTAAATATCCACTTGTCTGAAAGGTATTTAAAATTAAGATTTAGATTTAAATGGAACTATAATTAACAGACATCCGCGAAAACGTGAAAAAGTAAATAAAAAAAGATATACAAATATAATAAAAAATAAAAGCACCCAATAAAAATTTTTACTTTGATTTGTGTTGAACTGCTTCGCTCTTTGTTTGTTTCATAATGCTTTGTATTTTTACTGCCATTCTGTTTTGATGTTTGATGGCAAGCATGACCATTGGACGTACCATTAACTTGCCGTAAGTTATTGTTCTCATTTTGATTAAAGCCGTTTGAATACTGCAAAGTAAAAGGGTAGAGTAAACACAAAACACAATCAATGCAATATTAAAAATCGCTTAAAATTTAAAGTACAATATAAACAGTAGTAAAATCTGAAGTTTGATTACAGAGTTAGATAAACGGACGTGTAGGTTCATTTCCAACATAAACAATGTAATACCTAATGTGATTACCAGCTGTATTAGTTTAAAAGTTAAATGTGTGAAAAAAACACTTCCGAAAACACAGCGAAACTGCAGCCTAACTGCAGCCTATTTATCTGTATGACTCATACTTGCTTGTAAGTTGTTTCAGCGCACGAACTAATGTCAGTATGTTCCGAAACTGTCAGATCATCACTCATTTCTGGTTTGTCATCGGGGAAAAGTTTTTCAAGGAGGCAGAAGCTGATGAGGCCAATTAACACCCATAAACCATTGCCAACTGCTGGCCAATGTGTGTGTGAACCGCCTGATTTAAAAAAATATATAATTTAATTATTACTGGCTTTCATTGTTTTAAAGTAAAATAGTTTTGCAGTTTCAGCACAATTGGTAGCACAGTACAACAGTAAGCAGTAACTCTATAACTTCCTTCCTCAATCAAGCTTGCTTGGCAGCTGAACACAAATTTATAAACCATATGCTTGTACACTGCACTGATTTATATGCTAAAGCTAAAAGTATTAAAGAAAACCTACATTGAAGCAATTATATAAAAAAAAATTAAAACACATTTTATATAAAAGAATATATTGCAAGAAACAATATTTTATTTCATCATTGGAAACAAAATCAACTAAATATCAACTCACTGTTGTTGTTTAATTGATCCCATGATTCAGGTAGAAGATGAAGGAAAACATCACCAAGTAAACCACCAACTGCAAAACTTAACAAGCGTTGTAACTGAACTGACCCATCTGTAAAACATTAATTGTTCAATGAATTATTACAGCACTATAAAAGCAGCACCAGATGAATTAAAAAAATATTGTGTGGCCAAAACCAATTTATGTTTGTATTTTCTTTAATTTGCACCTTCACAAAACAACAAAATAGATTACCTGGATACAAAATGTTTAGATTTTAAAGAAAGGTATTTTTATTTACATAAGAAGATATTTAGTATAAAAAGATTCTAAAAGTTTCTGTAAACAAAAATATACATATATATACATATATATATATATATATATAACATATATATAGTATAAAAGAAAACAAACATGCGTGGTAAATCACCATGCCGAATTGTTACAGACACCACTATTCTCATGGGCATGTCACATGACATCGTGTGAAAATTGTTTTAGTAGAGAAACATGACATAAGGTGATATACCTTGCAGTAAATTTTAAATTTGCCAAGTCCCATTACAATACTGTCTGATGCAGAGTGTAAAATTTAATATTTATTTTTAAATAGTTCACATATTTTATATTGTGTTATGTACAATGGGAGTAAGGCGCTAACTCGAAACCAAACTCAAAAGCTCATGACTGAGTGTAACTGTTATTGAAGCTTTGCGTAAAAATGAGGTTAAATACCAAACATGTATGCAATTGCTGCAATATTGAAACAAGAGTAAAAAATATTAAAAACAAAGGAAGTAAAGCAACATACATTCTCATTTTGGTACAAATAAGTTTCCTAATATTCACCTTTTTTGTTTAAACCACCGTTGATTTTTGGGAGAATAATCAATGGAAATATTCCACTCATTCCAACAAGGCCAGCACTTAATAAAGCTAAGACTGTAGCTTCAAATCGAGAGTAATCTAGCAAAGTAGAATTGGCACTTTTCATGACATTTTCACTCGTTTCTGTTCCTAGTTCTTGTTCAATTGGCACATTAGGAATTGTCATAGAATCAAAACTAGAGTTCAACAAAGAGCTTTCTTCAAATACTTCTGTTCTTCCAGCACGGTGTATACTTAAAATAGGTTCAGTTGGGCTTGCAAGGCCAACAAAAAGCACAAAAGTGGCCAGATATTTAGGCAGCAATCGAGACCAAGTGAAAAGCATCTTCATGTAACAAGTACAATATTGCTACTGACACTGCAGCAGGCAATCTTTCACAGTAGCTTAACACAAATAAAAAGTATAAACACTGAACACAAATGTTTAAAGCTGATCCATTTGATATCTGCTCTCTGAAACGTATAAATACAAAACATAAAAAATTTTTACGTCTATAAATTATATATACAATACACAATTAATCTATAATCACTGAACCTACAAAAGCTCGAATCTTATAAAAGCCGTTCTGTTTACCTTATTTCAATAACCGCGTATTGGGTAAAGCAATTTAAGTATAAACTTGAAGAGTTTGTTATTCTCTAATTATAAAAAAAACTGCCTTTTTACGTTAGTACGTTCACTATGTCCTAAACGGAGCAGCAAGCGTTGCAAAAGTCACAACCGATCAGGCGAATCTATCTTTATTCGACTGAGAAAATCTTTCGTTCTTCTTATTGCGTCCCGCTGTTTCGCATATCCCGCATGGGAGGAGCGAGGAGAGAAAAACGAAAACAACAACAACTCAATGCGCAGTGAGGCGTGTCGGTAATAAATGCGTGTTTTAGTACATTATAGAAATGGCAGTTCGGTTCGCTTTTTGCCGAGTTTAAAAAAGCAAGTTAAACCATTCAGGCAAGAAATAATAAAAATGGTTGTTTTTATTACCTTTGCTCACGCTAAGAGCAACGGTTGAGGTTGTTTCCAACTACAGTACTCTTTCCAACGACAGTAAACGCATGTTTATATACGGACTCTGAATAAACGCATTTCGTGAGATAAATTCAAACCAAGATTTTTGTCCTTATTTAAAATTTTAAAAATTATATAATATCTTGCTTAAATTAACTACATTCATTGGATACAAACTACCAGTTTCCGAAATAAACAACGAATTCTAGACACATAAATCCAAACACTACATGTCGATAGAGAGTCATAAATAACAGTTGTTGTGGGTATACTCAATGTATATAACTACTTATATATACATTGGTATACTATAATATTCGATATAATGTCATGAACTGTTTGTACTTTTATCTAATATACCAAAGCTACCGCTGATAAATTTAACCTAAACCGGTTGGGTTTTTTTTAAATCCAACTAGTTCGCTTAATATGGTAGGGTGGGGGAAGATGGGACACCTTTAGTGCATAATATCCAAATATATTTGTATTTTTAACAATTAACAACTCTTCTTGAAAGTAGTTGGGATACGGTTTTATATTAATTTGAATGTTCTTTGTTCACTACCAAATGAATCAAGAAAATAGAATGAAAAGGTGTCCCATCTCCCCCACTCTACTATAAATAAAACAAATAGTTTAAGTTAAGTATATATCAGGGTTTCGCCATATTTATAGACTCTGGTATATGTGCTTCTGATTGTCGTCCGTTTTTTCAACTTTACAATTTATATAAATAGTTTATTGCAAATTTTATGCTTAGAAGCATTCTGTCTAAATTTAGCCGTGTGAAGAGTAATGCATTAAGTAATCCAGTTGCTTTCTCCTGCGGATGTCTTTCCAAGCGATTATGCAACGCAGGCGGAAATTGGATTTTGAGAAAATCGAAGGGGTACCGCATTTCCCTTACGAGACTAAGTCGCGAAGGTCATTTGGGTCAAACTAATCGAAGAACATAAACACATAAAATGCCGCATCGTCAGAAATTTAGCAACGATTCGTAAGTGACCAGTGATAAATCAAACAACAGCTGCTAGCAGTGCTATATTTCTCCTTCGTGCCAAACCATCGCTGATTATAACTTTCAACTCGTTTCAAAATAAAGTGGTTAACATAATGACAAGAGTCCAAACATCAAAGATTATTAAGGTCCGAAACGATTTGCTTTGAAAAAAACAGCATGTTTTGCTTACAAATGCACGTGCTATTATTACATTCATTCATAAAACGTATTTAATTAATTAGATTTGTTGACTCTGTGTTATTTATACCAGTCTATAAAGTAGACTATTTTATCCTAGATTTGCATTAGTTCATGTGTAATGTGGAGACATTTCGGCCGTTTGTTGGGGTACTGTATAGTTCTGTGGGGTAAGATATGGGACACCTTTGGCAAATAAAATTCAAATATAGTATCAAATAGGACGATAAAATAGAATTAAAGGGTGTCCATCTTCCCCCATCCTACTATATTTTAATTTAAACGTAATATGTAATAGACTACTTAAGGTAGTACTTTTGCAAACAAAATTACTCGATGCAGTATGGTATTATGGCGTGATGTACTGGGAGGTTTTCAGTATGTGTGTTATACTTAAAAAGTACCATGTCTACACTTTCTTCTTTGAATTTCACAACCCAAGAAATAAGAATTGCGAAACTTCCCACGCGAGAGTCAGTCGCCTTCAATAGCGAGCACCAAACATTAGCAATCGCGGCCAGACAGTGATCATGCGCCGAAGGCGTGATCCAACCGACATCACGCACTTTGCTGCAATGTTTGTGGTAGAGAGAGCCGTGCTCGGGGCATGGGACGCGTGACGTGCGTTCTTTCCTCGTAAGAGCTGTCAGTGCAGTATAAGAATTCGGGCTGATTGAACATTCATTTGAACCGGTTAGTAACAGCAATAAGTGGTACGACAGTCTAAACTTAGTAATACAATAAAGCTTTTAAAAAATACAAATGTTTACCACTGGCCACAGCAACATGACAGTTCAGTTTTAAAAATCATTTTCGCTTTCAGATATACCCTATAAGTTGATGATCTTGTAAAAATATTACTGTTGTCTGCTGTGTGCGGTTTCATGCTGAATAAAACGTGCTTTTAACATTCTGTACAAATATCCTATTGCTGGTAAGTTAAAGAGGCAAATAGAAGTTATTATTATAAAGTTAAAAGTTTGTTGTTTAAAAGTTATTTTTGAAAATATGTAGGCTACTTTTTAAATGGCTTGTACAATGTGTGTATATTTAAGTGTTCACTTAGTACAAATATATTGTATAATGAACCCTAATTGTTTTTAGGTTGCTTTTTGACTCACTGTATTCACTGCATCATGCCTGCCGATGTGTCATACTTGTACAGTGTCAGCCCACCCTTCCATTCATTTTCTTCAGACTTTTATCCAGTCCAAAAAAGAGCCACGGATTTCCAAACATCTAATCGTTATGGTGATGCTGGTTTTACAAGTTCAATGCTTCAATACCCTGTACAAAAATCACTGCTTAAAGAGAGGGTAAAAACCCACAGTTTCAATGATGCTGACAAACAATCTGTTAACAATTTAAAACTGAAATCAATCATTACTCACCGCAAAGTGTTAACAAGCTCGAATGTTGGAGTATGTTCTAATGGTAGTAAGAGAAAAGACAAGAAAGTTACATTTGCAGACACACAAGGTTATTCTTTAACACTCACCAAATATTTAACTGAGTCTACGAATGAGCCGCCCAAGTCTATGACTTCTGGTACACTTATAAGGCAACTTGTTAAAAACTTAAACTTATCTAGCTCTGATACTGATTCCTCTACAAAAGAACAAAAGTTTGCTTTTAAATTCACTCAGCCGGTGGCAAACTATGTGGAATTTAAAAGAAGCCTTGAGCAACATAATGTATCACTGGAAAATATAGTTGTAAAAAACAGCCTTTGTATTTCTGGAACTGTAAAAGTGAAAAACTTAAGTTTTGATAAAACTGTTTCCGTGCGAATCACATTCGATAATTGGAAATCATACTCTGATCATAAATGTCAATATGTTAAAAACGCATATGAAAATGGGGCCCTTGATACGTTTCAGTTTAATGTAGATGTTCCTCAGTGTCAATCAGAGGATATTCAGATGTGTTTTCAGTATGTTTGTGATGCTGGTGAATTCTGGGACAATAACAGAGGACAGAACTATGTCATTTCTGTTATAAATAACAGAAGTAGTATTGAAAAATCGAAATCACCTGTTGCAAACCACCTGTCCAATATTTCAACCCATGCACCATCCACTTACATGGAATTGCCTGGCCCACAGTTTAATACATGGGTGGGGTGGGAAGGCAGTGGACCCTTTTACTGATACTGTCCACTGAAATAATTCTATAATTACACATATGCAATAACATTATTGTGAACTGCAGTATTAATACCCATGTCCTCCTGGTAGTCTCTGCGCTATTTCCCAAGAAAGACAGGAAGCAAATTGTACAGTGTTGTTCATTGTGCACGTTTTATTGCGCATAAATCGCCGCTTGCTGGTAGATCGGTGTTTGTCATGAGCACACATGTACAATCGCACTGTCAAGGTTTATTGCTGTTGTGTCTACATTGGCATGTTGTGTCACGTCTTTATAATTTCAGCTTAACTCTGGTGCTGTGAATGCTGCTGCAATTATTGTTGTTCATCACCCACAAAAGTGTTGCGTTTGGCTGCCAATTAAGCAGCCATCTTTATAAAGTTGGAATGTTTCTTTTTAAATGCTTACTGTTGCATATACTCTTAAAGTGATATGCCTAATTTCAGCACTTGCCTTCCTGAACACTTTTATACAGAACATAGCTATTTAATTCATTTCTAATGTATCCCATATTTTTGTACACCTCTTGTCAAAGTGCCGTTAACACTGTTTGATATCAATAAATTCAACGTGGAAAGTTGTATTTTAAGTTTATCTTTATATAATATACATTATAGCAGTCGGGCTGTTACATTCAACAAATAAATGGCCAACGTTTTAGGGCATTTAATTAGATTAGCATAATTGGTTTAGCACAGGTGACCTAATGCGATTAGCTAAATGCTGCTTTCATAGGTTATGTGTGGAATTTTCAACTGAAAGCAGTTGGTAATACATGATCAACAATAATATATCAATTAGTTGCGGTTTATCAGTAATGCTGGGTTAAAATATAATATAAAGTCATAATGACGACACCAATACCTTTAATATCGATGGTAGATATGGCTAATCATATCCGCTCTTTAAAACGGACAATGTACCGTTAGCTGCAATAATGATTCACAACGCTAAACGAGTAAGATGGTAAGGTATACCCGTCATCTTCGGGCTATTTTAAGTCGATTAATGTAATTAACCGATTGTGGTTTGGGTTCCGGTAAGAGCATCCGCATGACTGAAAATATCTAACGTGGGATATAAAGATATCTTTAGTAGGCCATAGGCCACCCCATATTATATTTAGTGTTCTACTATGACCGTAATAGCATACCGTATTACGTACGTATTAGAATGCACGGATAAGATTACTAACTAAACGTGGTGCTTTCCTGTGTTGTTCCGACGCGTTTGTTTACCTGTTAAAATAGCACACATGGCTTCTAAGCAAACAGTCGGCGTGCAGTATTCAACGGCATTGACTGTTTCCATGGTACAATTAGTCAACACTTATATAAAAGTGGGTTAATATGTCTGGCAGAAGTAACTCGCTCTTGACAAAGGTTCGTCACGCGATTACGACTTTCATCAACGAATTAACAAACAATAATGTCAATGCGCTTCTGCAAAGACGGATGGTAAGGTTTGAATATAAAGACTGCGATCAATTATGTTCCTGCGAAAACTCAAATTAACCACTGTAACTGATATTTTATTTAATATAAACAAGTCTAGTGTACATTTTAAAAAATAACTGCTTGGAATAATATGTAAAATATAGTAAAATGGGGGAAGACGGGACGCTTTTAGCACATATAATATTCGAATATCTTAATTGTGTTTTAAACAACTAACACCGGTCGGTGAAAGTCTCGAGGTTGAGGATGCGGCTTTATAACTCCTTGAATGATCTTTGTTTACTACCAAAAAGTACGAGAAAATATAATGAAAAGGTGTCCCATCTTCCCCAATCCTATTATGCATCATTTGGCAACGTGTGTGAAATGTATAGGTAATCTTAAAATTAAACCAAACGACACGCCATTGTGTTATAATACGGGAAGTTCGGCCTTAAGTAAACATCTAGTGTAATTAAACTGTGTGTATTTCGCATGCCATTTAACTCCATTTTTAACTTGGTGTTGTTTTGTTCGATCGAGCACGCGGCGGGCGCGTGATTGTCTGCGGTCAACTCCTTGTTTGTGCTGCGAAGGTTGGACTAAAGTTGTTCTGTGCGTTCGAACCCGGTCGACCCATGCATTCCATTTACAAGGTATGTTGACTAAACATATCACTTAATCTTGGTAACATGGGCTAATGTATTGAAGTCTTTGTTTGTCTAGATATTTAATATTCGCATATAATGTTTGTGCTATGTGTATCAAAACTTATGGTATATATAATACACTAATGGACTAATGAATGGGCAAAAACAGTGTACGTGCATTTCTGCGGTTAAGAATTATTTAACCGCGTCCCACGTGGGGTTTACTGAAATATATTTTAGCCGAACAACACATAACACATAACCAACGCACATACCTAGCCGAAGTAGGATGTAATTAGAGTATTTCTCTTTCCTCTGATATCGACCGAATAGCCATTCAAAGTTTACACACAAAAAAGTTGCGGAGAAAAAGAGAGAATGACCCGTCCGTTAGTCGCCATTTACCACGTTCTGTCGGTCACGTCCCAGACCTCGCGCTCAGCTGACTTTATCAACCCACAAAAGCAGCCAATCCATACAGGCTGTACGTGGGCGGTGCCGGTTCAACGACACATAGCGTATATTATATTTACCAAGGCTACGGCCCCACTGAAAACAGTTTTCGCCAAACAGTTGGAAGTTGTACATTCGTAGTTTTATTTTCAGAGATTGAATTCGACAGTTTGTATATGATAATGTTTTTTACTTCTGAGATTTTGCACTATATCCGCCTAATCGCATATGTAATTTCAATATAAATTAGTGACGTAAATCGATGACGTAGAACACATGCCATTACACATTATGATGTTTCACGCAAACGAACATGCAGTTTATAACCAAAGATAACGCGAGCTGATGAAGCGCAGAAGCTTACGTCACTCAAGAATCACCCTGTGTCAGAGAAACATGCGCTGATCATGCGGCCTCTAACACTCAACCCAGCGGCGTGCAGTAAGTAGGACACGTGTTCCTTGAAATATCGGCTGATGAAATCTTGCTTAGACAAAACTGCTGCTACAACATGGTGGTTAAAAAAGGATCGTGTCATTGTAGTGTGAAAAGTTTTATAAAATACTATTTCCTCACAGAAATGTTACTTGCGAAGCAAATAAATACAATGTAAATTTATGCTTTCCGATAATGTTTTGCATTTTTTACACGGGAAGGACATTGTATTTTAAATATCACCCAGAACGTCACTCTGAGAAATAAATGCTTAAAATCCATAATAACGTCACATTTTTTAAGTGCTGGTGACTGAACCAGCAATTATCTTTATACAATAGTTTACCAAGCAATCTATGGTTCAAAGTTGGCGCTTAATTTGCAAAATGTTTAACTTTCATAGCCTTTTGAGCTCTGTAAAAGTAGGTTAGTGGGTCATTTATCACCACTGATGACTATAAAGCATTGCTAATTAAATCCTTTATAACCAAAACAGATCAGCATGGCATAATCTGACCAATAAAGCCCGTCTTTCCGATCGCATCTTTTTTATACGTAATAGTTAAATACATTAATTAATCTGTTTCCTTTTATGTCATAATATTAGAGCTGTGCCTATATATAAAAGTCTTAGTGGATCACGATTTATTGAATAATCCAAAAAATATCAATGAAAACAATGCGTGGATAATTATGGATAATAGTAGATAGTTTGTGTGATTAGAAGATCTGCCGGCAGGCCGGGAGTGGTGGGTGATATTTCAGAAACACGTCAACAACTTGTACGACCAGTTCCAACCAGTGTGTTTGCTATACAAACGCTATATAACATACAGCATTTTACGATACTTTTCCGGGCGTTTAAGTATCTGAAGTTGGAGACTAAAAGCGCGCGCTGTTATTACGGATAAGGCTGTCTGATTGATTTTAGTCCTATTAGCTTAATTACAAGTATGCTTCGTGCGCCTTTTACGCATAGCGTCACGGGGTACTCAATAATTTAAATGCAATCACGAGAAACGAATGTTGAAATATAAAACCAAATAACTGTTTTGTGGATTTTTTAAAAGTTACACGAAAACCACCAACGTTTATTGAATTTAAAACACCTATGTGCTGATTAAAAGTCTGGTCATTGTAAATTTTCAAACATGTATCGAACTCACCTTTATAAGAAGAATAGTTACAGCTAAGTTTAAATATTTTGTATTGGCAATTAAGAAGACTTTGCTGTCTCGTTTTTCTCACAACCACAAATTTCAAGTCGGGTTGCTCTTCACGCCACCGTGCGACAAATTTTTAAAATGATATATTGTACAACGGAGCAACACGTATTATATCGCTAACAGCTTTAGAGTAAAATAGATATATTTAGACTTAATATTTTTTTGTATTACAATATGGATGTTTCGGAATTATCGTACTTACTAGTAGAGTGGAGGAAGACGGGACTTTCTAGCCCATATTGTCCAATATTTCTAAACTCAAAATATACGACGTTTTTGTGGTGATACCAAAGCAATTAGATTCAGCTAGTACACACGAATTAGTAACATCTTCGACTTATTAATTGACAACAGACACCTATCAAAACACACGAGGAGGTATTTATAGATTCGCACACCTTAATTTTACCAGTTCGAAAACGCACATATTGTATATTACGGTTTGAAAATCAAGTTAAAAAATGTTGTGTATGGCCCACTGCTATAGTTTTTTTTTATATAGCCTACCTACAGTGGGTATTGCTATTCAATATTTCACAAAAGCTCCCGTTTATACATTATCGCCAAGTGTCTGTGGCTGAATTTCGATTATAGTAGGATGGGGGAAGATAGGACACCATTTCATTCCTCGTTCAATTTGGGAGTAAACATAGAACATTCAAATAAAAAATATAAAACCGTATTCCTGCGTTGTTAAATGTTTAACACCATTAGGATATTACGTGCTACTATATATTGTTTATTCACGGGCAAATGTTGGTTGTGTAAGTGCTATACAGTGTTTCAGTTCTACTTCTATTGTGTCAAATTTAAATAAGGTTACCGCATTAAATTAAATCTTTCAGTTTTGCGTCGTGGCCCAGCGGTTAACGCGCCTGCCTCTCACACAGAGGTTATGAGTTCATAGCTCGCCGCTGTTACCGTCATGGGCGTATGTGACCTTGGGAAAGACACTTAAAGGCAAGTGCCCAGTGATTACGGATATATTGTTTCAGTTGTCAGCCATACAAAAAAAACGATCACCCACAAAGTAACATGCGTGGTATTACGTAAGCTGGCGCAAGGTATTATGAAGCAGAGCATAACGTGTTATAGCGACAGGTTTTCAGGCCACGGAGGATGAACCACGTTAGTACGTTACATTTATTTATTTAATATTTGTAGTTACACGGCATAGAATTACAAAGACCTTTCTTTAAAGTTATTTCTACTTTGGTGAATCCCCGAAATCGAAGTCTAATTGCTGCAGAAAAACAAACAGAAACGCCCACACATCACAGTATATTATATCTGTGCCACACATACGATCAAGATGTGTGCAAAACATTTAAACACGTAACATGTGTTTAAACTCACTGGAGAATTAACGTTTTATTGTTTCAAAATCGCAAGTAAAATATGAAAGTTTTAATACAAATAAAGTATTTAAAAGTAGGTTTTCAAAACAGGTATTCTCATAACTCATAATATGAATAGCATAAAACTGCTGCGTCACCGTAGTTTTTCACGAGTCACGATGGTCTGAACAAAAGTTGCAAAAACTTGCAGCAATATTCATAAACATAAGCAGATATTGTTTTTGTACAAAAATACTTATTTTGGTTAGTTTGTAAGTAACAAATGTGTTGAATGAATGTAACTTGCTTTATCCTCGCGTGGCCAGAATACGACAGTCGTTACTCGTTATAACGCCGGTCTATCATAAACCTAGTGCCAGCTTACCGAGTTACCATGTATATTACTTTTTTTGAGTCTTTTTATATATTTTTATTTGTGGCTAATAGTGTGGACATCCCATTAGCCATCACTGAATTGGAGCAATTGCCCTTAAGTATCTTGCCCAAGGACACATTTGCCAACAATCATAGCAGTGCGGAGCCTTGAACTTATTACCTCTTGAGTTAGATGCAGGCGTGCTAACCTAACCACTTAGCCAAGGCATTTATATATTTTTTGTTTTAGTTTGTGTATAAACAGGTATGTCAGTATGTTTTATTTAAATAACAAAAATAGACAAGGTGAAATATGAATCAGGAACTTAACTCAATTCTAAAAGAATGTTCAACTGAAGCAAGGGAGTTGTATCTTCCAAGTATTGTTGAGAGATATGACGGTGCACCCTCTGCTTTGGAGTTTCACAGAAAATGGGTTTCTAGGAATATTCCCTGTTTGTTTCAGAATGCGATAAATCATTGGCCAGCTTTAGAAAAATGGGAATGTTCTTATTTAGCTGAAAAAATGGGTGACAAAGTTATACAAGTGGCTGTAACTCCGGATGGTTACGCTGATGCTGTTCGACACGAAAAGTTTATGTTGCCAATGGAGGAATCAATGACTTTTGCCTCGTTTATTGAAAAATTATTCGATAAAACCTCAAGTGATGCTTATTATATACAAAAACAAAACTCTAATTTAACAATTGACTTTCCTGAGTTGTTGTGTGATGTTGATAGTGACTTTGCATGGGCTAACGAGGCTTTCAATTGTAAACCGGACGCTGTGAATTTTTGGATGGGGGAGAAAAAAGCAGTGACATCTTTACATAAAGATCATTATGAAAACCTTTATTGTGTTATCAAAGGTGAAAAAACGTTTACTCTAATTCCACCTTCTGACCGACCTTTCATACCCTACAAGACCTACCCATGTTATAAACACTTCTTTGATAAGGTATGGAAAATTAGAAAAGTGTGTAATTTACAAAATGTGCCTTGGATTCCAATAGACCCTTTGAAACCTGATTTAAAGAGATATCCAAAGTATTCTCATGCACGCCCAATCACTTGTAATGTTAAAGCAGGTGAAGTGTTATACCTTCCTTCACTTTGGTTTCATCACGTACAGCAAGCAGATGCAAGTATAGCTGTAAACTATTGGTATGACATGGACTTTGACATCAAATACATGTATTTTCAAACTCTCGATAAACTGACACAACACAATCATCTGTGAACAAATATTGAAAAGACAAAGTGGTATTTTTGGAAGTGTTTTTTTACTTTTTTTGAATGTGTTTCTCCATATACATCAAAGGGATTCATTATTTGTGCAGCAGACACTAAAAACCTGAGTGCTTTAACTGTTATCAGCATCAGCCCAACCCTATAATATTCCATTGTCTCTGTTTGCCAAAGCTCACCTCATTATTTGGCTTTTTGTTCAAATACAGTTGTTTATTTATGGTTGACCGATGCTCAAGGTGCTATTCTGAATCAAAACACCTTTGTTTTGCAGTAAAAGTATAAAACATTTAAATAAACTAAAATATTAATAGTTTTGGTAGAAAAGCAAACATGGCCGAAAAGTTGCGTTTGCTTGAAGATAAAGAAAGAAAGAAAAATTGGAAGCGTTGGGGGCCTTATTTATCGGAGAGGCAGTGGGGAACAGTAAGAGAGGATTATTCTCCGGATGGAAACTGGTCAGTAATGTTTTGATATCTTTTGTTTTAATGCAAAATTGATGCAGTTACCAAAGCTAACCATCTACCATTAAGTCTTAACAAACACATATCAACAATTATACCAATAGAAGTGATAAAAAATTTAAGCAGGATGCTTTTTCTTTTCCTTCTTTGTATAATACTTTTTAATTAGATTTGTCGCATTTTTCATGCATTTTTATGACTTATTTCTCCAGTTGGGAATACTTAAGTCATGATGAGTCACGATCACGTGCATACAGATGGGGTGAGGATGGATTGCTTGGTATTTGTGATCGACAGTGCAGGTTGTGCTTCTCCGTTGCTTTGTGGAATGGAAAAGACCCGATACTAAAGGAGCGTCTTTTTGGGTTGACAGGTTTTTTTTTTTTTCTAATTAGGTTTTATTTATGTTTGTTAGGTTCAGTATAGTTGGGAGGGGAAAGCCTTTTAATACTTGCCCAAGGACACATACGCCAATAATGATAGCACGAACAAGCCTTGAACCCATTACCTCTGGGTTACAGGCAGGCGGGTTTATCTCTTTGCCACTGCGCCAGACATACCATGGATACCATTTTATTTTACCGTTTAATTATATTTATACAGGACCGGAAGGCAACCATGGGGAAGATGTGAAGGAGAATTATTATTACCTTGATAGTAGCCCAACACATAGTTACATGAAAATGCTTTACAAGTATTCACAAAGTGAATATCCATATGCGGACCTTGTTCATACAAATCGAAACCGTGGTTTACATGTAGCAGAGTACGAGTTGGAAGACACTGGTATTTTTTTATAACATGCTTCAATTTATATGTGAATAATTTAATACGAATTTGGAGAAATATTATAATACATATAATATAATATGTAGGTTAACTAGATAAATTTTAAAATATTAATAGTTTTTGCATTTTATTATTTTATTGGTTTATTGGTTTAATATGTCTGCATTAGTCTGTTTTTCAACTAAGACTTTTAAATTATTAGGAAAAGTGTTGGGGGTTACGGGTTAGGGTTACGTTCTTTTTGTGATATCTGCTTGGATTAGGGACTATATACTTTTATATTTTTGTGAAATTAATTAGGTTTTATCATTTTGTTTCACTTGTATTTCAAAAAAACTTTCTTCTATTTTTATGAAAATACAAGTGCTTCATAAAAAGTTTAAGCTCAATAATTAATATATACCTAATAATTTGTAATGCAGGAGCTTTCAATGATAGCAAGTACTGGGATGTGATGGTAGAATATGCCAAGAACGACCCACAAGACATTTTGTGTAAAATTACAGGTTAGCTTCATCTGAGCGTAAATGCTGACAATGCAATTTTTTGTGGTTTGCAGTGTTTGTTAAAATTTCCACATTTTGCTATACTAATATTTAAACATGGAAAATTGTTCAAACTTAAAAATATTTTAAATTTTAAGTTGCAACAACTGATGCATTACTTTACGTATTTTGTGCATAATTGGTTTCAGTCAGCAACAGAGGACCAGAAACTGCTGAAATTCATGTTTTGCCAACACTGTGGTATCGTAACACATGGATATGGGGGTGCACACATGAGGGTTGTACAGTGAAACCTTCTATCACCAAAGTAAATGAGAAGAAAGTGACTTGTAAACACCAAACACTAGGTATGTGAATGACAATTTCATATGTTATCACTTGTTTGCCTTCATATAGCTGGTAACAGATGGTTATATCATTGGTGTCTGTACTTTGAGTGTTAATAAAGATTAATTTTATTTTTCTATGGATGGCAGTTTGAACAACTAGTAAGTTACCACTGGATTGGCACTTGTTATTGTTGTTAAGCTTTTTATTAAAAAACTAACACCAAAAATTATATGGAAAGAAAGTAATTGTGACAAATTACCATTATGTTAAAATTAGTAGATCAATTTGAGACTTAGGTTTAATATTTGTATTATTGAATATAAATTTTATGTTTTTGTTGTACAGTGTTACAAATGCAATACTGAAAGAATCTTTAACAAACAAAAATTTCTACAATAACAAATTTGTTTCTGTATAATTTTGCCTAAAACTAACAATAGAAATGATAGTTCTAGGCAAAGCTGGGCAATTATGAGCTGAAAAGATCTTTTAAAAGCCCGTCATCTTATATTGTGCTGGTTCAGAATATCAATGAGAAAAGATACAAAATATACCGAACACAAGCTGTAAATAATGTTTACAGATAAAATGGAATGGAGTTTTGAGGATGTACCAAACCAACCTGAACCCAAACTGCTTTTCACTGAAAATGAAACAAACACAAAAATGTTGTTTAATATTGATCATTATACCAAGTACACAAAGGATGCTTTTCATAGATATATTGTTAAAGGTTTGTGTTGGATAATTACTAATTACCAATATTTAGTTCGATTCTTTCATAAAAAACTGCATAAACAGTTTTATTTGGAAATGCTGTATTGAAATTTCAATGTTTAAATTGTTAAACCTACTATTTCTAAAATGAATGTCAGTTACTTATCCTTTTTATGATTTTTAGTTCTGATCGTTGTTTTGTTTTATACCCGCACCTTACAACTTAGATAACACATTAGTGACCACTGGGTAGGAACAATTGACATTAAAAGTGTCTTAATCAAGTGTTTGGTGTAATCAACGATACTATATTTTTGTAGCTCCATCTCATGGTTATTGTATGCTTCCTTTAGTTTAAAATATATTCATATGAATGCTTCATAATTAAAATTAACTAAATATATATATCATATATTTTAATACACTTTATCTCTCTTTCGTTTTTTTTCTTTCGTTTTGGCTCTTTTCTTTTTTCTTTTTGCTTATAATAATGTACAAGTAAGCATGATGAATGTTGTTTAAGAAGCTCCACCATACATAAACATAAGCACTACAACCCATGTAGCATGTTTGCCATTAATCAAAACAAATTCACTTCCTTTGTATTTGGCATAAAATTTCTGTTCAGCGTTGCTTCATGGAAGGAACTGATTTGAATTGTTTTTAATTTAAGGTGAAACAGATGCAGTAGCTGCTTCAAACAAAGGAACTAAAGTAGCTGCTCATTACAAACTAACTGTACCTGCTGGGGGTGTGTATAATGTTAAAGTTATATAAACTTTTAATATTATTTTCCAGTTAACCACGTCTTAGTCTTGCCTCAGGGCAGTTCCTGTGTTACAATATTAGTATTTGAAAATAATTTTCCCTAACGCTTTTTCATTTAATGTTTATACAGACAAGAGTGGCCCTTTTATAAGAAAAACGCAAAATTGAATTCTAAAAACAACCACCAAATTCTACCCAATTTTATGTTAAGATATTAGTTGTAATTACTCTCTTGATAAAATGTACTTTTAAAGAGTAATTAAGCATTTTGTTAAAATATATTAAAGTTTACTTAGATTTTATGCGAATTTTAGCCACTGAACACAATAGACACGAGTACACGACTATACATATATTTAGACACACGGTTGAGATATATGCTTGACAAACCTTGGTTTTAAACTTTCAAGATGAACTTAATTTTGGTTGATATGTCGTGCCATGAATTTAGACGCTGTCGTTAGTAAGTAAGTTTTATTTCTTACAGAGAGTGTTGTTCTTCACTCACGATTAGTAGAATCAGCAACTGCTACGAACCCGTTACAAGGTAAAACAAATGATGACGTGATCAAGAAACGAATACTAGAAACTGACGATTACTACAAGGTAACAGAAATTCATCGAATAAAACGTTAATATCATGTACGTTTTATTAATACATTGTTCATTCAGAGTAAATTTCCACAAGTAAAAGGTGAATGTATGAACATTCTGCGTCAGGCTTGTGCTGGACTACTGTGGTCCAAACAGTTTTATCATTACATTGTCAATGATTGGTTGAAAGGAGATGCAGACCAAGTTCCACCACCAGAATCCAGGTTTGTAGATTTGAACAAGGAGATTTATTACATTTTTTTACTTTATTGTCAGTGTCAACAGTTTGAATAATTTTTCTGTTTTTTAGGAAAATTTATGAAAGAGTATTTTAGAGTTGTGCATGATATTTGTATACTGTTTGTTTGATAAGTTGAATTATTGTAAAATAATGTCAAAACTTTGTCAAGCTAAAAAGGTATGTTTCTGTTGTCAATTTATTTTTCAAGAGGTTTGTTATCTCCATTGTTTGAATCGAGTTCTTCGTTAGTGAATAATTCTTCGTATGTTGGAAGTTGAACTGGTGGTTCAAATTGTTGAGCTGAATAATGATTTAGTTTAAATTTTTAGAGATTGTTTATTCAAGCTGTTAAGACTTTAGACTCATATAATCATCCAATAGGCAAACTGTAAAAAAATAGGAAGTAGAGACAAAATTTTGGAAAACGATTTTCACTAAAGAATTATACACCAAGGGCAAACCGCAGTTTTCTTGTTTTATTATAAATAACATATAATTTATCTCAATAGTTTCGAAAATTTTCATTGTCAATACTTACAGTGTGAGGTTGTTACTTGAATATCACTTTGTTGCTTTTCATTCACATGCGTCAGGTTTGAGAATGGAATTGAATTGCTGGTTC
This sequence comes from Ciona robusta, assembly GCF_009617815.1. Taxonomy (NCBI): domain Eukaryota; kingdom Metazoa; phylum Chordata; class Ascidiacea; order Phlebobranchia; family Cionidae; genus Ciona; species Ciona robusta. The sequence continues at coordinate 2,020,140 of NC_143242.1, read as the reverse complement.
CAGTTGCTCCCTGAACTGCCTGCATTCTGCTAAAATTTGGATTTTAAAGAACTCGTTACCAAATAAATTATGCAGGACTACTGTTAGCTTAGCATTTGGATAAAAATCTTCACCACTATTTTTGGTGTGATGAGATTGTTTCGAAAGGGTAAATTTCTTTCAGAGTTAACTGGGCAGTGTTTACAAATGTTTCTTGCATGATGACTCATTGTTCTTTATATCTACTGTTGGATGTTTAAAGCAGCACTTATTATTCCATGTGTCCAATAATTGAGATACATGCAGAACAGCACTTACACATTGTCCATGTTCTGATACACATTCTGACCACCTGTATCATGATGCACTGTGTGATGAACCACAATCCCACTTGTGCGTTCATTCCTTCTATTTGCTTTCCTCCATCTTACAAACATATACAGAAGCACAAGTAATACCAGCATAAGAAGTATGCTGGCAGTTACACTACTTGCAATGCTGTAGTGGTGCCAACTGTGGAATCAACATTTTTTCTCAGTTTTAATAGAAGACAGTTAAACAAAAAGGGAATTAAAAAAATGTGAAAAACCGTTTTATTAAATTTATTACATAGTGATATTAATAGTTGTACGAATGTGTTTATAATTTGATAGGTGTATAAATAACTCTACATACCCTAATGCCCCTGATGAGTTTGTCTGAATTGGTGAAGTTTTATAACTTTCATCATTATCTGAGTTTAAAAGATAGGCCAGTTAAAATATTTATTTATTTAGTATTGCATAAGCATAAAAATCTTATAGAATGTTTAAATTTTTTAAGTGTATCTAATCAAAAAGGTGCATATTGAACATTATGGGCTGTTTTTAGGATTTTAGTTAGAGTAATTTTTATCACATTTCATGTTAAAAATAACTTATTAATAATTTTTAATTTTGTAAAACAAAGTAGAAAATGGAATATTTGATAGTCAAAAAGTTATCATATTAACAGAATGTTAATTTACAAAATATACAACTAACTTGTTGTAGTTTGTTGTTCAACTTGCGTTGGCATGCTGAAGTTACTCGGTATGTGAGCAAGGGGAAAGTTGGCAACATCCAATAAATTTCTGAAAATTATAGGATTCAGGTTCAAGGCTCACTGTGGTAAATATGCAACACGACATCACTCATGCCAATTCTTAAGATTAATTCTTGCAACAGGATATGAAACAATTTTCATATCAAGTGTGTAATTTTATCTTTAATCCAGATATATGAAGCAATCAGATTGTTTATTACTGGTGTATTTGACCATGTTATTCATGTGCCAATAAATACCTTGACTCCTTGAGTATTTTTTTTAATTCTTAATAGTTGAAGACTAAGTTACAATTATTTGGGTTTTAAACATTTGTTTATAACAAGGTTAAAAATTGAATATTTGAGCCTACCATCTGCAATCTTGTTTATAATAATTTGTTTTGTAGACAAATTTATAATGGTTACAAATGCTATGCAAAACTTATTGTCATAGAGTTTTACTCGCATAAACTTTGTACAAAGTGCCTGTTAATCCTCAATATATTCAATAGTTTACATCAGAGTATAAATTGTTGCATAAACGATAAACCCAATATTTGCAACACATAAGTTAGTCTTCTACTATTAATGTAAATTAAAAACATCTTTAGCACTCGCCAAAGATAAAATTAAGCGATAATTACTTACTTATGAGCTTCATGCAATTCATATTCAGATTTTGAGCAACAATAATCTCCTCTTTCAATGCCATAATGTTTGAGCATCTCTCCTCTGCAGCAATATTCACGACATCTCATATATTCACAAACTTGCCTGTAAACTATTCTTGCCATATTTGTCTTATATTACAATTCCTGTATATTTGCGACTTTAATCCAGTGATCAGTTGCCGGTATATCATCTTGAACAAGGCATCACATGACTTGTTTTTTTGACTGAGGTGATTACAGTCAAGGGTCCTCAGCATACACTGTGTTCGCTCTGTGTACAAAGCATGGCAAGTTTAAAGATACAAAGCTGTTCTTCTCACATACAGATACAGCATCACTACTTAACTAAAACAACTTCCCACAAATATAATGTCATAATTATGTGTTTGTTTTATTGCAACACGATTAGCAATTCTTAAATTTTAGATTTATTTCAGATTACAAGGCCGAAATAAAGACTGGATTCACCTTTTTAATCGAGATGTGATTTCAATGCCAGATAAATGGGAATATCCATGGGTAACTTTCTTCTGTTTATTTATCATTTCTCTCATGTTTGGTTTTCTCACCGTACTATACAATTCCTGATCAAACTCGTTTCACAGCCGCTTTATATAAAAACCGCTTTGAATCAGTTTTAAAAACAACTTTAATTTTAGGATACAATATAACCTATTAGCGCTTGTTTTATAGCAACGAAAGCAAGAAAAATATGCAAAAAAAAGATATATTATGTTAAGGTTGTCAACCTTTAAAAATGTTTACAATTCAAAAAACAATGCCTTTAAAGTGTTTTATTAAGTAAATAGTTAAACCTATAACAAATCTAATTAAACTTTTCTTTATGTTTCCTTATAGCAAGTCAATCACATAAATTAAGTTCTTATGTTACAGTAAGTGTTAAACTCCTAATTATTGTAATACATATTAAATGTGTCACATTATCAACAGTATGCATCTTGGGATTTAGCTTTCCACATGATACCATTCTGTAAGATTGATCCTGAGTTCGCTAAGAGTCAACTCCTGTTGTTTTTACGCGAGTGGTACATGGCACCAAGCGGTCAGGTATTTCTTGTTTCAACAAGTTGTAACTACTGATAAATTTAACTGAAAAGCTAATTTACAATACAGTTTTATAGTTTTACAAGTTTAAGTTGGTTTAGATTTCATTATAAGGTGTTTTTTCACTTAGATTATTTCTTTGCCTAATTTAAATAGTTTCTCTTAATTTCAGGACCTGCTTTATATCCTTTAAAAAAACATAGAATTACTGGTTCCTATATCCAATTTTTTTATGTGTCTAGTTATTAGTATACAAAATGTGTAGTAGTATACAATTTAAAACCTACAACTTACTAAAAAGCACAAATTTGTCCTTAAGTGTCAAAATTAAATATAAACCAAAATTAGGAAATTAAAAAAAGGATAAAACTCGCACTCAACAGATACCAGCTTATGAGTTTGCTTTCAACGATGTGAACCCACCAGTCCATGCATGGTCTGTGTATAGAGTATACAAACTTACTGCACCAAAAGGACAGCGGGACCAGTTGTTTTTGGCACGCTGCTTTCAAAAACTTATTCTCAACTTTACTTGGTAAGATATACCTTGTAGAGAATTTTAGATCAAAGTATGTAATGCATTTATATGCTTGCTTAATTTAGGTGGGTGAATAGAAAAGATCCTGAGGGCAAAAATGTATTTTCCGGTGGTTTTCTTGGACTGGACAATATAGGTATTATGATATTTGTTTCAAAATATTTTTTTAAACTAATATGTTCATTTCATGACAGGTGTATTTGATAGATCCAAACCATTACCCACTGGTGGCCATCTGGAACAGGTATTAATATTAAACAAGTTTATGGTTTTTTGATCAAACTTTTTGATTAATTGCTTGCCTTAAAACTAAAACATAATTCAGCCTTATTATAGAAGCATTAACACACATGGTTACATCTGTGGTAACTTGTAAGAGGGCTTTTATGAAATGTTAGACACCCATGTTATAACGTCATATGTTCCACATAAACATTTTTGCACAACCTTTTTATTTTATTCACATTGAACTTTTTTGCTCAACCTTTTCATATTAAAGTTAAGTTTGTGCTGATGACTTGCACTGCTTTGTTGATGATAAGAAACTCTATTTAGTGCAGCACAGTAGTTACTTAAACATGTTTTAAAATACTTAAGAAAACTTAATTTATACTTCTTTTAATAATCACAAATGTCCCGATATTTAAACAGTAACAAGATTCAAGTTTGATTAAGAATCAACCTTGTTGGTAAATTGATGAAAGTGTAGTCACAAATGCTTCACGTATCAGAACACGTAGAACTTCCTGCTAATTTGTTGCCAAGTTTTTGTCAAAGTCACTTACAATGACTGATGTTTAAAGTAATGTATTACAACTTTCCAAAATATGCTTTGTGTATGCTATAGAGTATGCTATACATTTGCTTATTAACTAGCAAAATCCATGCTAAACTTGGTAAAAATTGTTCATAAATGAATGTTTTGCAGGCTGATGGGACAGCATGGATGGCATTCTTCTGTGTAGTGATGTTGGATATATCCCTTGAGCTTGCAATGCATGATGCTTCATATGAAGACATGGCCAGCAAGTTCTTTGAACATTTCATTATGATTGTTGATGCAATGAATGCTGCTGGCAATGGAGAAGGTGATGCTGTATGGTGGTATCTTGGCTATTTAAAACTTAAATTATATTTTAATTTTTTTAATTTAAACATAACAAAAAACTAAAGAGTTTAGGTTTAAAAGGGTATACCAACGAACAATTTATATATGAATAGAGATGCTCAAATGTGATGTAAAGATATCATTAAAGTTTTTCAAAATAATAAAGCTTCCAAAAAATTGCGTGAAAAAAGTAAACAATATTGGCTGTTTTGGCAATGTTTGACATTTCTAATAAGAAAGAAAGACACTGAACTCTTACCGTTCTTAGTTTCTAAAATACGTAAGAATTATTAAATTTTATTTTGTATTTGGTATATTGAATGCTTTTTCTTTCTATGTTTGAACTGGTATGAAATATTATAATCTGAGAAAATGAATGTATATATTATATACAAGTTAGCAAAACAAACACTAATCCATCTTACATTACTAACTTAGTGAACTCATTTATTAAAAAAAATATCTAAAGTCTGTCTTTTCCTGTACATAAATATATCCATAATTTTTATTCAACATTAACTTGTTTTAATGTTTAACCAAACTGAATGCTTGAAATAGGTTTGTGGGATGAAGAAGAAGGATTTTACTACGATGTCTTGAGGTTTCGTGATTCATCCCAACCACTGAGGGTTCGTTCCATGGTTGGTTTGATCCCTCTGTATGCTTGCCTTGTATTGGATGGTGAGAACACACATCAACTACCCGGCTTTAAAAAGAGGACGGAGTGGTTTTTAACCAACAGGAAAGATCTGCAGTCTCGGGTATGTTCTGGTTTGTTGGAATATTAAATGAATGTAACTTGCTTATCGTCTCGTGGGCAAAAAACGACAATCATTATAACACAGGTGTTTATACACCTCGTGCCAGATAACAACCATATAACAGTAACCTTGTGTATGATTATATTTTGGATTTTTTCATTTTTTTATGTATGGTTGGTAATTTGGACAACCCATTAGTGACCACTGGGTTGGAACAATTGCTGTTAAGTGTGTATCACCCTTTATACCATAAATGTAAAACAAAATCAACTGAAAAATCATTATTTGTAATAGATTGAATCCTTTTCAAGTTTTAGGTTTTTTACTTCCGATAAAGTTTTTGATTCTCTTATGGACCATAACAGTAAAGACATCTTTGATTATTTTCCCAGATAACTTTCATGACTGAGGAAGTTTCAAGCGATGGAAAACCAAGTCGAATATTACTTGCCATACCAACACTTGCACAACTTAAATGTTTACTCAAATATTTACTCGACGAAAACGAATTTTTGTCTCCATATGGGATTCGATCGTTGTCAAAGGTATGTGTGTACACTGTTTATCTATAAGTAATGTCTGTATATTATTTCTACTTTACTACAATAAAAAAAAATTTTTTTTCCTACAATAAAATTTTACTGAAATTAGGAATGAATGTAACTTTTTTCTTGTTTATGCGTAAGTTTTTTCAGTATTGCTTCAAATTTAGTCAACCCATGTAGGACCACTGGCTTGGAGCAATAGTGTCTTGTTCGAAACATATGTTCCCACAATGCTGGCATTATAGTATTTTTCAAACAAGCCGACTCTACCTCACTTGATTATAATACTTAATTAACAAATTAATATCACCTGTTTCGCCTCACATGGCAGGGCAACTTCTGAAGAAGTTAGAAAACAGGGATTCTGTTTTATACACCTCATGCTTGATAATAATACTCATGCAACTTTGTAGTGATTGTTTTTGTTTTAATAATTTATGTTTTAAATTGGCCCAAGGCATGTCAGAACCATGGGATGTCTATCAGCGTGCTAGCACTTCGAAATCAACTGATGCGCATTTTTTTCAGATATATAGTAGGGTGGGGAAGATGGGGCATTTTCTCATCCTATTTTTTCGTCCCATTTGGTAATAAACAAAGAACATTCAAGGAATTATAAAACCGTATCCTCACGACACATAGACCGTTGTTTAATTGTTTAAAACACGATCAAAGTATTGGGATATTATCTGCTAAAGGTATCCCGTCTTCCCCCTTGCGCTACTATATATATATATATATATATATAAGATACTGAATACGAATATATGCCTAGGTTCACCAGAACAAACCATTCGTGATGTTTGTTGATGGATCTGAACATAGAGTTGATTACGTTCCTGGTGAATCCAACACCTATTTGTTTGGTGGAAACAGTAACTGGCGTGGTCCTATTTGGCTTTGTGGTAATTTCTTTGTTATTTTATGGCTTAGAATTTATGTGAGAGTCATTTTATTTTCCCATGGTGAAATGGCTTAACAGTTGTAACATTAATGACTTAATTTATACACATTGTGTCTGCTTACCATTTACTATGGGTGTAACTTTGTTGGTGATTTTTTCCCTTTTAAGTATTGCTGCTAATACAGTAACTCATAAGACATTTTGTGATAGAATTAATTACTTTTTAGTGTTTTGCTTAAAACATACACACTCACTTTAACCACTGTTACAATGCTAGTTTCTGTGCCATATAAATGTACATCTGGATTACAAATAGGTGCTGTTGTGAAAATTATTTACAACTGTGCTCTGCGCCAGAGCATAGTTGGTTAGTACGCCTGTATCTAATTTATAAGTAACGGATCGCTGTTGCTACCATTGTGGGCGACTGGGCGAATGTGTCTTTTAGCAACACAATCAAAGAATAAAATTCACCCAAAAAAGTAACATACTTGGTAACTCGTAAGCTGGCACGAGGTGTATGAACATCCGTGTTATAATGACTGTCGTTTTCCGGCCTTATATATATAGTAAGTTATTCATTTATGCATTTATGCATTTATTTCTATATTTCAGTGAACTACCTTATCATTGAAGCACTTGAACGTTATGATTACTTCTATGGTGAAAAACTAAAAGTTGAATGTCCAACTGGATCTGGTAACTTTATGAGACTTAAGGTAAGAGTAGTTTGATTATTTTGTGTTTGAAATTTGTTTTCTTGTGTTTTGGGGGTAACATGTAACCTTTATGTTTATTGATAAGTAAAGTTTCTTTCCGCTGAAATATAGATAAGTTTATATTTAAATATCATTTTCCTGATAACGGATGATAATCTGGTAAAAATGTTTTAAAAAATATAGGATGTAGCGAAGGAGATCAGCAGAAGGCTGGTTTCGTTATTCGAACCGGATCCAGTGACCGGACGCAGACCATGCCATGGTGACAATGATACTTACGCCAAGGATAAGTTCTGGAAAGATCTGGTTTTATTCTATGAATATTTTCATGCTGAGAGTGGTAGGGGTTGCGGTGCAAGGTAAACTCCATATGATAACTAGTTCTTTATAAAATAACCACAGCTGGATTTTGGTTTAAACCAAATGAATGCCAGCCTAGAAATGGCAGCTCGGAGACCCTAATATACTTTAACTGGATATGATAACTAATTCTGTATAAAATAACAGTATAATAAAAACTACCTTTATGTAGAAATTATTGAATTAAAAAACAAACTCATTAAGGTCAATGAACACCTATACAAATACAAAGTGGGGGAAGATGAGACAAAAATGTATATTTATTTATATATTATTAGTATTCTGCAACTTGTAGTTAACCTACCGAAATTAACTGGCTGTGCTAGTTTCTTTGCCACAGAAACTTTTTATACATCATATTACAACTTTTGTTTTTGCTTATTTCATCACCAATTTAACACCTATTAACTCTTGCCTATTTTTCGCATGTCAATATCCTAGTGTTTTGGATAAAACTAAATACTGGGCACATTTAGCACATAATAACCAAATATCCTGATCGTGTTTTATACAATTAACAACAGTCTATGGAAGACGTGAGGGTACAGTTTTATAATTCTGTAAATGTTCTTAGTTTACTACCAAGTTGGACCAGAAAATAGAATGAAAAGGTTTCCCATCTTCCCCCACTTTACTATATATATATAATTGGCAAAGGTGTGACAGATAACAATAACATGTTTTACTTTATTCAACAAAACGATTAGGAAAATTAAATCTATTAAATGATCTGATTTGTTTTTCAGTCACCAAACTGGTTGGACAGCTGTCGTTGTGAATTGCATTGAAAGGATGTTCGCTTAGTTTGTATATACTCAGTATATCATTATACACAGAATAGGTACCAACTTTTAATCATGAATATATTCCTTCGTATATTTTTGTGTATGATGTGTGTTATGGTAGCAGTAATACTGCACTTAGTTCCAATTAACACATGCGTTTTATCTTTACTAGCACTTTTTTAAACGTATTGTAACTACCTTATTCGTTAACATATGTGATCACTGCATAATAAATCTAACATCAGTTCGTACCAAGTCTTTTATGGACATTTTATGACTGAATAATTATTTCATGTCACATGTCTACAAAGAATATAATACGGCATAAAATGAATGACACGTGTTTATCCCCAAGTGGCAGCGACATTTTTGATTTTACACTGGCGTACATAACTAAATATTTGAATGAATGTAACTTACTTTATCCTCGCGTGGCCGGAAAACGACAGTCGTTATAACACGGGTTTAACACCTCGTGACAGCTTACGAGTTACTATGTATGTTACTTTGTGGGTGATTATTTTTTTGGGATTTTTTTTATGTATGGCTGATAATTTAGACAACCCATTAGTGACCACTGGGTTTGAGCAATTTCCGTTAAGTGTCTTGCCCAAGGACACATACGCCAACAATGGTAGCAGCGTCGAGCCTTGAATCCACTACCTGGGTTACAGGCAGGCGCGCTAACCACTATACCACGGCGCCGGATTTATTTGTATCTTCGACTACAATAACAAAGGTTATGTTTAATGAACAGTTTTAAGATATGGGAATTAACAGGGAAACAGTTAATAACACGTTGAAAATATATTAAATGAAGGTGTATAGGTTAAAAAATACGACTGTAAAGCCCTATAGGAAGAAACTCACAGTAGCTTGCAAATATTTAAAGAATGTTACAATGCATTTAAAAAAAGTGTGGAAAAGTACTCGTTCAATGAGGTAGTCAGCTTTTTTTATTCAAAATTTCGGTCATAATGAAAAAACAAAATTTCCTAAAAGAAAGTTTACAAATCGTTAACAAATAATAGTTGTAAACACTTATAGATTCATTTATCTTTTTAATGAGTAAAAGTGCCAGTTCCAAAATGTGATGAGCGTTTATCCAGTTGTCTGCAGATGATTGCGATAAGATGAAAGTATTTTTAATCTCTAGTCTCTGCCAAAGAACGTTGGTCTCCGCCAGCGTAGTGCTCCGCAATAAAGGGTGCCCACTAAATCCATGCTTAATATAAAAAGAAAAGAGAAAATTAATTAATAATTTAGAAACATATGTCAAAGATAAAATAAATTTAAAGATTATAACACGCATCTGTCGTTATACCAAGCCTGTGGATAAGACAGTAGTCTTTATTCGATATAAGGCATGACCGTTAACCTTCAGATATTATAGGATGATTCACAGAGATGAGCGTTGATTTAGTATGTGCTGTGGTAAAAGTATAGGAAATGATGTGTAAGGATTTTTGACCTTGGTAAAAATTAAGATTATTTAAGGTTGCGTACAGGCACTGTTAAGGATATGTAGTTTGGCAGTGGAATGAAATTCAGTTGAAGGTAAAACGTGAATATCAGTGGGGGAAGATGGGACAATTTTTTATTCTATTTCTCGTTCCTTATTTACTAGTAAACACTCAAGGTATTATAAAATCTTATCCTTACAACTCTAATAGACTGTTGTTAACTCTTTAAAATACAATCGGGATATTTGGATATTATGTGCTAAAGTTGTCCCGGTTTTCCCACCCTACGATATGATAGACAGCTGAAAACTAGTCTTATTTTTTAATTTTCGTTTGGTATTACGATCTAGATAAGATGGTTTTGTGAGATCAGGTCAAGGACAATCATTTAATGACAGTTGGGTTGGAGTAAGGCGGTAAAGTGTCTTTATTAAGGAGCTCTAGCAACCAAAGCGGGAATAATATGAGTTTTGCATTTGCCAACCACCGACTCATTGAGTATTCGCATTCAATATTTAGCAAGAGGCGTAAACCATTAACATTATACACACGTGTTTCCGAATCTGAATAAAATGATGAAATATCGTAGTTTTACAATAAAACTAAAACTTCTTCTGAACTGTCTAAACATCGTTCGTTTTACATTGACACTACTTTTTTCACGCGTATTACTTTATTAGTCATTCAATATGTGCTCAAAGTAAAAGCATTTATATTATGTGCAGCAACCGATCGTATATACAAAAAATCAAACATCCAACACAAACAAATCGAAAAACAAACCAAACCACCAAGAAAACGCTTTTTTTGGATTGAAAAGAGTTGGGGCACCATGTTGCTCGTATTGGTTTTATGATTGACATGGAATATCTACATTTTATGCTGATTAAAAAGTGGGAATTTGTGTGATTGGCACAGCGTTGACTATTTGTGAAGTTACATGACCGTTTTTAACTTGCAATGAAAAACACCAAAACTTTATTAGTAATGCTGAAAGATGAATGCTCGCATTCAACGATATTTAAGGCATTTCAATCTCTACAGATCTTCGTCGGCGGCGCTCACTTTGTTGGAACAATGGTGTGTGATCGGTGCTGTAAAATAAACAGATTAGGTGCTGTGAATCAAACTGACATTTGAAAATAGTTTTTTTTGTATTGAAATGTTATGATATTTGTATAATTAAGATTTAACTATATAGTAGCATGGGGGAATACAGGTCACCTTTAACAGATAATATTCAAATATCCTGATTGTGTTTTAAACAATTAACAACGGTTTATATGAGCCGTGAAGATACAGTTTTATAATTTTTTGAATGTTCTTTGTTTATACTAGCTTATGAGACGAGAAAACAGAATAAGAAGGTGTCCCGTCTTCCCCCACCCTACTGTATATTGAGGTGTTTATTGAACCTTTTAGAACAAACAGTATAAAAGAACCACGTATGGTATATTTGCATCACTTTATATTAGGTGAAACTTACCATTGCACATTAATAACCCTCGTGCCAGGTGGACAGATTCTTGTTACATTTTCCCACCGTTGTGTACATCCATTACCACGGAGACGAACCTGCAGACGGATGGGGCTGGTGCCATCAAGACAGCACGCACTCCAACCACTCCATCCAAAGTCACAGCAAGGTCCTGTAACGATATTGTTAGTAAGACTTGTGTATTCGGAGAGTTCGTGAACTTGCGTGGCTTACATGCCACATCTATATCATAGTTGTTAGCCCTTTATTTATGCTAACTTGCCTGCATTGCATGCTGTAGAGCGAGTTTCTCCTCCGAGGCAAAGACTTGTTCCAGCTGCTCCTCCGCGGCATTTTCTTGAGCGGGTCTAATAAGAAACACAATTGTAAGAATATACTCAAACTTATATGTGTTTTTTTGAGTTGAAGAACTGATATTTATGAAGGCTGACTAAAACCGCATTCTTACCTTGATTCCATCACCGCATGATGCGCTGCATGGTCCCCATGTGCTCCAACCATCCCAGATAGCACACGGGTTATCGTTACAAACGGTGGAGTCCGAGACGATTTGTCCAGTGCAGCTTTGTGTTCGGCTTCTTGATTTTCGTCCACCACCGCAAGTCTTGGTACAAGCGCTCCATTGTGTCCATAGACCGAATGCACCTATACGTATTGTGCAAATTTAGGAACGCTGTTCTCGCTCGCTAAACTACAGCGTGTTATTATATTCCTACAAACCTGGGAATGTGTTGCATTCAATGGTTTCTTGTTGTGGCCTCTCTCCACAAGTGTGTGTTCTTGTTCTTCGGGCAACCCCACCTCCACATGAAGCAGTGCATGCACTATACGCGGTCCATTCATTCCATTGTCCGGGGGTGGTGTTACACTCAACAGTCTCTACTTCGCTATCCTGACAAGAGTGGGATCGGAATCTAGAAAGAAACAAATACCCATATAAATAACAAAAAATTCACAATAAAACCCAAAGACAAGTTACCAGACGCTTGTTTCACAAAAAGTACACTAAACTCCTGAATTGTGTCCAAGATCTTCGTTGTCTTACCTTCTCTGAACTCCGCCCTTGCAACTAGCAGAGCACTGTGTGTAGGCGGTCCATTCTTGCCAGAATTGTGGTGGAGCAAAGCAATCTTGCCTTTGGAAAAAGTCTCCCATACAACCATCTTGTCCTGGGGTTCCACCTTGGCATTGCCTAGATCTGGTCACCTGTGACTGACCGCAACTAACTGGGCACTGACTCCATGAAGTCCAACCCGACCAATATGGGCAAGGTTGTGTGTTGCATGCCTAAAAATAAAGTCACCTTTTTACATTTGCTCACTGCAAGGGGCACAAAGTGTTTTTGAATATTTATTGAATATGATTGTATTTAAGTGAAAATTAAACGATCGACTTACGCCTGGTTGCATATCGTCTTCAAGTCCGCATGTGTGTCCTCGTCTTCTCATTGAGGAACCTCCTCCGCAGGAAGCACTGCACGAACTCCATCCAGTCCAGTCAGTGAAAACGCCGCTAAATGTGTTACATTCCTCTGTTACCACTTCAGTTGGAAGGCCGCATGGGTGTGTTCGTGCCTGTTGTAAAGTAATATTTTATTAGATCTGCTGGGTAGGCTAACCGAGTATAGGTTTGGTGTCAGTTTAGTATACGCTTGACTGATTTATTTTTAAACATGAGCGGTACTTACTCTGGTACGGTTTCCACCCCCGCATGTTACAGAACATGCACCCCACTCTTGCCACTCATTATATGGCCCTGGGTTTGTGTTGCACATTCTTTCTTCCATTTCTTGTTGTTGTGTACATGTCTGTTGTCGGCTTCGAGTCTGCATACCTCCGCAGCTGCTGGAGCATGATGTCCACATTGACCACACAGTATAGGAACCTGCACGTAATGGCTACAATGTAAACCTTTGGCAAAACTAAGATTTAATATAATAGCAAGAATAATGGTTTAACACCAAATGCGGCATGACAAAGTTTCAGTATAATTTAGGCGACGTCATAAAGCCATTAATGGCTTTGGCTAATTAGCCTAAATTAGAAAACTTCCAATCGCAAGATTCTAAAAGCACTTAAAACATTTTTTTCTATTCTCAAACTGAATATATACATTGTATATAGTACTGTGGGGTAAGATGGGACATCATTAGCACATAATATTTAAATATCCTGATCGTGTTTTAAACAATTAACAACTGTCTACACGAGTCGTGAGGATACGGTTTTATAATTCTTTGAATGTTTTTTATTTACTACTAAAAGGGACAGGAAAATAGAATGAAAAGGTGCCCCACCTTCTCCCATTCTACTATATATCTTACCAGTGTGTGTGTTGCATGCTTCGGTCTGGCTCTCATCTTGTTGACATCTGTGGGATCGTGTTCGGCTTCTGAATCCTCCGTTACATGAAGCCTGTCCGAAAAGTTTTGTGTTAATTTTATGACGCTCAAGCTGCTACGGTTATCTTTTCAATGTTTTACTCCAAACTTGTGTAGAAAATGGAACCACAGCTTCATGTGTTATATGTTGCATTATATACGCTTTAGTTCATATTTACAATAACCAATATAACTTACAGAGCATGCAGTCCAGCTTCTCCATACAGACCAATCTCCAGCTCCGGCATTACATTCCTCAGATTCAAATCCAATGCCTGGACATGTGAGTGTTGTTGTTTCCAAGACGCAACGTCTCTGTCTTGTTCGGGATCCTAAAGTGACATAAAACATTGTTACCTTAAATCGGAAATTATAGTAAAAGCAATGCAGTGGGGAGTCGGAGTCATACAGTGGGTATATAAAAAAACAACCTCGGTTCAACCCTCGTGATATATTTGAACAATACATTCGAAAATGCGCAGAATGTACCAACTTACCACTGAAGCAGGAAACTGAGCAAAGAGTCCATCTTGTCCATGCTGACCAGTATGGACATCTGTTAGTTGCACAAGCCTGGGTATCAATGATTTGTCCGGAGCAAGTATTGACACGAGTTCTAGATTGAGTTCCACCATCACACTGTACAACTTCTCCCAATTGATTCTGACAAGCTCCAAATGGCGTCCATTCGCTCGTGGATCCGGCTGAAGTTATAGAAAGGGATAAAAGGCTTGAAAACAGTCAATGGCGTGTAACGGATTAGTAAGTACTGTGTGTGTCATTATATTGGTTTCGAAATTCGGGAACTACTTGTAAGAACAAATACAACATAATTTGAGAGTTTTATTAATATATACATGAAAGAAACACGTAGATAAAGTTGAACTTACATCCAGCATTGCATTGTTTGAAGTCGGTGGCAACAGGTCGACCATTAGAGCAGATGTCCATCCTCACACGTTGTTGACGTCCCAAGCCACAGCTCACAGAACATGCACTCCATGGTTCCCAATCAAGAAGCCCGCAGCATCGGTTTGTAGCACATTCACGCTAAAGACAAAACATATAAGTTAAGAAGTTGTTAAAAAAGGCTATCGAAAGAAACAACTTTGATACATGGATTGCAAAAGCCATAACAAGCTGCTCTGCAGCAGCACTTTACAATGCTATCTTTCTGAAAGTTATATAATGTGCTTTCTTTCGAGTTTGCCTACCGTATCAGATTGGTCACTATTTCCACAAACGCCACGTCTTGTTCGGGATTGTTGTCCACCACCGCATGAAGCTGTGCAAGATCCCCACAATGTCCACAATGCATATGATGGAGCGGCTCCACAAGGTCGTGATTCAGCATCCGGTTGCAATCCGCAGTTGTGGAACCTTTGTCTCACTTGTGTGCCTGTTTAAGCAAAATATATTTACACGAGGTCGAAACTGAGTGTTTCAAACATCTATTTTTCAGTACCGTAGATATACGGTAAAATCAGATGAATATATAGTCAAAAAATGCAGGCTTGTTGTTGTTGATTTTGGGCTAACAATGAAAGCAACCACGGTTATTTTTACCTCCAGCACAAACTTGCGAGCAAGCTCCCCATTGTGTCCATACTCCGTAGTTACCACCGCCTCCGCAGGCTTGGGTTTCAGAATCCGATTCTGTGGTACATTGGTGGAACTTGCGACGGATCTGCAGTTAATAGCTCAAATTAGACATGTTCAATTTTGTTTCTAATATTACAGAAGAAAAGTTTCCAACATACCCTAGTGCCGGTGCAAGTACTGGAGCATGTTGTCCATTGTCCCCACTCTCGGAAATTGCCAGGGTTACCACATGCTTGTGATTCGAACCTGTCTGGCAAACCGCAGTTATGTTCGTATCGTCTGGTTTGTCTTCCACCAGAGCAAGTCTGTGAGCATGGACCCCATGGTCCTGGTGCTCCGAAAGCTGCTGGTTCGATGACGCATTGTCTGTAAGTTAAAGATTTTATAGCATTACAAAACATTTTCGAATATTTTTGAATTTTGTTTTATATCGTATGCAAAATGTTATGACTCAAGCTAAGTTAAACGAAAGCTATGTATAAAGATGTAAAGGACTAAACCGTTATGTGGCATCTGTGTTTGGGCACTTACTGTTGTTCAACTTGAGCTTCTTTGGTTCCACAGATGTGAGTTCGTCGTTTGGCCTGGAATCCAACACCGCAGGTGCGTGAACATTGTCCCCAAGCTGACCATTGTGTGTAGCCTCCGTCAACACCACAGAATTGAGACTGTCTTTGATTAAGTGCCGAGTTGCAGCTGTGGATTTTCGTTCTGGTTTGAGTTCCACCAAGACAAGATTGACTGCAAGCGCTCCATTGTGACCATTCACCAAGCTCACCAGAAGAAATGTAGCAGAACTATAAATAAAAACATTTAAATGAGTTTAAGCTGTATACAGTGAATGTAACCGCTATTGAAACAACAAAATGATCCTAAGAATATCGCCAGTTTAAAACTAATGCCTTTTTAATTTAGAAGTTTGCTTACTTGGTTTTGTACGACTTCTGGAAGACGGTTGGGGCAGTTGCTGACGCGTCGCCTTGATCGGGATCCGTAGCCGCAGGTCCTGGAACATGCAGACCATTCGCCGTAATCGAAATAGTTGCAGCAGATTTCAGTACCACATGCACGGACTTCTTGTTCAGCACCACCGTTGTTGCCAGCTCCAAGATTGGCAGCTGCATAAAAATATTGAATCAATGCCAATGCTACATTGCTACAATAAACACATTGAAATTTCGAGAAGTGGTTATCAGAAATGATTAACATAATCACAATAAATCTGCTTTAACCAAACTAAAACCGCGAGTTTGTGTACAATTGCTCGCAGCCCCGGTTCGTAAAATGTATAATAGGGTGGGGGAGATGGGACACCTATTCATTCCATTTTCTCGTCCCATTTAGTGGTAAACAAAGAACATTTAACGAATTATAAAACCATATCCTTACGACTCCCATAGACCATTCTAAAATTGTTTAAATATACGACCAAGATATTTAGATACTATGTGCTAAAGGTGTCCCGTCTTCCCCCATCCCACTATATGACGTTTTAACTTACGGCATGAGTGTACTCTAGTTCGAGATTGTTGGCCTCCACCGCAGGTTCTTGAACACAAACTCCATGAAGAGTAGACTCCCCATGATCCAAACGCTCCACAAGCTTGGGTTTCGGTCTACGCATTATAGGCAGTAACGTTAAAACAGACTACTCTGTACAATCAATGTATATATATATGCTCGGTTCTATAAAATGAAATTTTCGCTAGACAGTCTTTTTATTATATTTATACCTCACTGAACCAATACCCACCGTCACAAAACTTAAGTCGGGTTATTTGAAATTATAATCTGTGACATAAACTTACTTGTGCATCTCGTGTGCAAACGTCAAATCGTCTTCTCGTTTGAGTACCTCCTGAGCATGACTGAGAGCAGGGGGAATAACCGGTCCACTGACCATACACTCCTATTAACATTACGATATATTATAAAACACTCTACATTTTAATAACTCTAATCAAATTACCATTTCCTCCACATGGACGATTTTCAACGCGAGGTGTTTCTCCACAGGTGTGTCTTTGAACACGTGATTGTTGTCCACCGCATGTGTTACTGCATGATGACCACTGTGTCCATTCTTGGTAGAAACCAGCTGGTCCGCAAGGAACAGCGTCCTGCTCAACATTATTGGTACAACTGTGGGTACGGGTTCTTCGGGCGGTACCTCCTGGGCAAGTAGAAGAGCATGCCTCTGGTGCTGACCTGCGGATTTAACAAAAAATGCATTTTATGTCAAAAGAGCAGCAGTACATACCTCGGTGATGGGTTTCATTACCATGTTAGAACATATGAGTACCCATTTTTTATGGATTTCGATTTAGGATCTTTTGTAAGTTAACGATGTGTATTGTACACCTACCAGTCAGAGAAATCTCCAAGAGCACCGCATTGTTCTCGTGCAACCTCCAGGTTTTCTCTGCATGAATGAGACCTAGATCTGGATCGGATTCCACCTGCACAAGTGCTGCTACAATCTCCCCATGGACTCCATGGTCCGAAGTTACCAGAACCTTGAATAAAAATTGAATTAGACATTCTGCCAGTTGTTGTGAATTGCTGACAAATCAACCAAAATAATAATAAAAAAACTAAATAGTTCTATTCTGTAAAACTAAATGCCCTTTTCAGCAAACATTATAGTTCTATTGTGTATGGTGTGCAGGTTGCTTAATGTTTATGTCTCAGTACCACAACGCGCATAAAATTATTGTTTACCTAGATTGCAAACTTGAGTTTCGCTTTGATTTGGAACATCTGGGCAGATATCTGATCGAATTCGAACTTGAGTTCCCTGTTAATAAATATGATTATAACAGCTCCAAATACATTTCATACTTATAAGTTCAGGTGGAGCATATGCTTATACAATACTTTATGTTTGGGCGGATTTGATATGAAAATCAAATAATTTCAATTTCAGCTAGTATAAAACATCATACCGGCCCACAGGTTGTACTGCATTCGTTCCAACCGGACCATTCCAATTTTCCGCAGCATATTCCTGTTCCACAAGCCTGTTGTTCCGAGATGGGACCATCACAAGTGTGGGTCTGGTGGGCGGTAAACGTATTAAATGTGTGAAACGTGGCAGCAATGTAGAGAAATACAACTGGAAATATTCCAACTTACTCTTGATCGTGATCTTGTTCCACCACCACATGAAACCGAGCAGGCTGACCACACTGACCAGTTAAGGAAAGTACCTCGATTGTTAAGACCAGTGTTGCAAGCCAGAGACTCAGATGATGCCCCAATACATCCTACAGTAAAACAACAAAACGTTACAAAATTGGTGCCAAAAACTAAAGCTTAACCCTCTGATGTTTGATGAAAATTTACAAACCGGTACTTACCGACTTGTCCAGTGTTTCCACCATGGCAAGATCGGGTTCGTGTTCGTGCTCCATCACCACAGCTGCTGCTGCATGGACTGTATCCTGACCATCCACTCCAGTACCCGCAGATCATTCCAATTGGGTTGGCACAGCTCCTACAAAATAACACAATACGTTAACATAAAGTAAATGAGTTTGCCAATAGAAAACCCAAAACCGATTGGTTCGTTACTAAATACCCACTCGGGACATTTTAAACCACAACTCAACATTAAACGAATATATGGAATCGGTTCCTGACAATTATACGTCAAAAAGAGCCCAACGACGACTATATTACGCTATGTACAGTTTGAATTGAACTTGCCTTTTAAACACACAAGCCCCTTGGCAAGCACCGGTACCAGGTACACAGTTTTGACAACGACGGAATCTGGTTTGGACTCCAGCTCCGCATACACCTTCACATCGGCCCCAACCTGACCATGGATACCAAAAGCATCTGCTTGCTGTGAAACAAAGACGTTTCAGACGCGCTTTTTAAACATGCACGAGTGATTTAAACGAAGCAGGGTCTCGTACCTTTTTGCATGCAAACATGTAATAGGGTAATGCATATACCGCAATTCGTATACATTTTTAACCTTTGGCAATAACTATCCATATTCTGCTAAAACTACTAAAACGAAATCGAATATGGAAAACACACCAACACTCAAATCCACCTTCACATCTATATATGTAAATATCCTCGTTAATTAACGTCCAGTGTCGACTTACGAAATCCTGGGTCACGGATCGTTGTCTGGGGCACAAAAATTATTGGTGCTGGTGTGGTAGTAGTTTGGGTGGTTCTTGGTGGTGGTGGGATGGTAGTGGTGGTGATGATAATTATGTTGTCTGGTA
Source organism: Ciona robusta (assembly GCF_009617815.1). Taxonomy (NCBI): domain Eukaryota; kingdom Metazoa; phylum Chordata; class Ascidiacea; order Phlebobranchia; family Cionidae; genus Ciona; species Ciona robusta. Next base: position 2,000,451 of record NC_143242.1, on the reverse strand, counting down.
AATCAATTGGAGTCCCGGTTCTATCTCGGAAAATGCGTAAAGCATTGAACAAGGCTATTCGGTCGGCCTCGACGAGAACACCAGGCTCGAGTAGCCTTTGTGTTAAAGCTGGACCCCAGTCGAGTAGTCTTCGAATCGCTGATTCGTCAAGACGTATCGCACGTTGAATAATAACCACAATGTTTCCTATACGGACATGAATTTCTCAATTGCTGTTTAGGTTTGTTTAGGCTTCCTCTGCCTGCCTGCTGCTGCGACCACCCAAAAACAAGGACATACACCATGCATTGTAAGCCTATGTATAACTCAGCATGCATTTAAAAATCTTTTGTACTACTTACATGATGTCGGTCGAGTAACAGGGATATAAGCTGATAAAACAATTATTTTTAAAAACTTTTCTTTTGAGTTTCATTTTAAAATGCTGGCATCATTTATACTTACTTGTACGTTGTGGCAATGTCGGGTAAAATGGCTGATACTGTGTCATGACGTATTGCTCTGTTATGTGCATGTTAGAAGCGGTTAGTTGTTAGTCAGAACTATATTGGTTAGTAAGCTCGTTAGCGTATAAGTTACTATTAAGATTTCGGTTGGCGTTAGAAAGTTAAACTACGAAAAGCATGCATTGAGCAAAAAGATGTGTGCGTTAAAGAAACTGTATGCTACAGTATTGTTAATTTGGCCCGGGCATTATTAATAGTGTATGTGTTAGTAACATAACGTAATACATGGTAGTTTGTTAATACAACGTAACTCAGCTGGCAGAGCAGAGGAAATTGGTAGTTAGGAATTTATTCAAATACAACCCTAATTACCATTATCTATTTACATCAGGAATGTTCATATCATTAAAATACGTGTAAAGCGTGTTATACATACCTGCGCATAAGGTTGGCTGGCTGCTGAATGTACAGTCAACTACTGCCTGGACTCCAGGAAAGCCCTGTTTGATGTCTGAAGAGTTTTCTGATACTGTGTCGTACATTTCTTCAAGTCTGGCGATAACGTACGTCTCAGCTCTTTTTTTCTGGCACGTTGCCTCGTTCGTCTGTAAAACGGAAACTCATTAGAGTGCCTGGTCGTTTTAGAAGGCTTGCAATACTGAAACGTAATTCAAATACCTCTTCGTCTAAAATGTAACAGCACGGCTTTCCGCTGTTTTCGCATGAAGTCTGGTTAAAGTCGCCAGTCATACAAAGTTCAACGGGGTCCTCTTCTTGGTTAGACGATGGTAAACAGAACATTCCTGGAGAAAAGCATATTTAAGTTGCCGTAGGTTGCAGCATATTATAATGCACTTTTGGCGATCCATATTATCTAATCTGATATAATCTCCAAAATTTAATGTCGCCTTTTGTATGCACACAAACAATGGACACGTTTTGCTGCAGTGTTACTTCGAATATTTATTCAACTATCACGTTGTGACTGCCGCAAGGCAATAAGATAATCTATGTAACTTACTTATTGCGGTCTCGATCATTGCTTGAGTCTGGACCAGTCTTTCATTGAAAAGTGGATCTTCTGTTGTTGTAGTAGCAGTGGTTGGTGCGGCAGTGGTGGTTGTCGCTGTTGTGGTGGTACGCTGACTGAGAACAGTAGCGACCAGCGCAAAGGTCAAAGCGATGCTTAACGATCGCATTTTCGGGCACTATCTAAAGGCTGACAATACCTAAAGAAAAAACAAAATTATAGTAGGTTGATTAAGATGGTTTATATTTTTAATCTCTTTGACCGTCCAGTTTGGTAGTATAAAAAAATTATTTAGAAAATTATTTAAACATATCTTCACAATATTATGTGCTACCGGTAAATTTTTCGCCAGACGATAATATATATTGAACCCTATACGAGCGTATTTCTTAAATTGTTTAATATAAGTAAGCAGGACCTAACACATACCTGATGCATTAAAATAAAAAACACATTATTTAGTGGCGCAATAAAAATGTTCCAATGGTTATGCACATAACCTGCCCTAGAGCTATTAAGAATGTGCTGCATATTTGGCAGTTTACACTCTCTAAACACCCTTATTATGCTAAAGTTGTCACTTAGCCGGACATTAACGGTGCCCGTGTCTGATTAGCTTGACACGGGGCAGCACAAGGTGGAATAATTACACGAATCGGCGGCATCGGTTGCTGATAACTTGTCCGTGCTGACCCGCGGGTCGCGAGTCGTGACCGCCAAAATATTTTTTCCAGGAAATATAAAGCGAACGCGTGCTCTAAACGTCTCCGAATCGTGGTAGTTTGGAAGCTCCTGATCGGCTTGCTTAACTAGAAGCTCCCTCTCTCGCATAGGATCGATTCTGCTAATGCGATTATGCACCTAACGGTAGTTCAAGATATGATCTTAGCACGCCTTGCACCTTTTAACGTTTGGGTGTATCTCGGTTAAACTGCTGGACTTTATGCCTGTTTACCCTCCAAACATTCGAGCTATCATCACAAGGTGGTGAAAAGAGCTCTCCTGGAAGAGGTAACTTTATTGAGACGACTTAGCGAGCCGATCAGACCTCGCGCCAGGTTCTAAGCTCTCTGTCACTCGCCCTAAGGGGCTGACGTTGTAGATCCGGTTTCCTACTCAATTTATATATACGCTTGCTGCGAGAGTTTTTCATGGGTGTTTTTTCTCTTCTTTACCCTTCCAAGTCCATTAATTGGAGCGGACGAAATACTATCAGAACAACAAGGTTCATCAGTTTATTCTGGCCATAATTTGTCCCTATGAACCTTACTTTCCAGTTTTATGTACCCGATAGCCCCTTATCTAGATTCTAAGTACCATTTTTTTCAAATCAAATGGTCGGCAGTATACTGTACTTTGCTTGCTATCTTTTTAATGTTGGTATATCTGCTGGTATATCTGCTTCTTAATCCTAACATGCAAAAGTTTCCTGGAAAACGTATTCATAATCTGTGAAAAGTAGCAATGAAACTATATATTTTCTTGCTACATTATTTTAAAGCTCTCTTCCTGAATAAATTATCTTAGTAATTGAAAGGTGGGCTATATAGCATCTAAATAACAATCTGCGACAAATGAACGCTTAGAGCTAACGACTGTACGGGCTCGGTGCCCCGGCACCACCAGCCACGCCTTGCCGGGAGCGCCTTGTACTCCGACGGCCACTCAGCGACATGCACGGAAGTATGTGAGATCGTACCACACTCGCAATGATCTCATACTGCCTGTGCATGCTCTGTTTATAAACCCTCGCCTATGTTGTCAAGTTACCACAAGAAAAACTGTGTTACGAGCAGTTCACCTGTTCTAAAACGATCTAATTAGCAAGCCACCACCTTTATACACTACGCTGTCGTGGACGGCTTGTGTATAATATGCACCCCACCGCGCCCACGGCAATTTTCCGCTAACGTGTGAAGTGATTTTAGTTTACTATCCACGTCATGTATGACGATTTTCTTAGTCGGAATACACGACAAAGCATGTCGGCAATGTTTAGTATGCTTGGCGCGGCGTATAATTCGAAGTACTTAAAATTGATAATGCATACCACAGCATTGCGAACTTTATAATAAGCGGGGCAGCTTTAGGGTAATACCAAAAAAAATGTCGCTACAAACGTGTTTATAAATTCACCATGAAAACTAGTGAATTCAAAAGCACATAATGGCCAAAATATTATGATCGTGTTTTAGGCAGTTGTAACGACGGTCTATGGGAGTCGTGAGGATACGGTTTTTAAAATTCTTTGAATGTTTTATGCTGTCTACTATAGTTTACTTACGGGATTAGAAAATAGAATAAAAAGGTGTCCCATCTTTCCCCACCCGAATATACGTATTTATACAAAGCAATTCAGAAATCCAAATTATGTTAAGAAAAATGTTTAGTGTTTTGAACACTCGCAATACATTATTTTATTGCAAATCCATAAAAGTAGTGGCGCGACTTATTAAATTTCGTCCCTAATCTTACGGACTGCTGGCAGACTATCATATGTTCGCACATAATCGTTCTTAGGTCACTTACTAAGTCATAACAGGCCGTCTGGGGTATTGTATTCCGAACTTGTTTTTATAAACCTTAAAATCTCGGGTGGCATATATCTCTTGTTACAAAAACGGATATGCCGATTTCTGTATAGGCTACAAAACACCACAAACCGCAAATTATGGTGAATTTTCCTGTAGGTCTTTACTGCGGTAAAAATATACAAGCATACCGCTACCGAAAAAGAAATATATTTCACAAAATATTTTGCATGGGGTTTAATAAAAGTCTGTTTTGTTATCATGTTTTAAATTTTGCCATATTACACTATTTACAATTTAAAGTTTAAAATCGTAAATTTGTATACGGTTAAATTTTTTGTAATCATAACAATTTGTATATAGTTAAATTTACAAACGCTACCATAAACCTCACCTCGCAATGCTATAGCAGGAACTTGCTGTGGGTTTTCCTTTGTTGGATTCTGAGTACCGAGCAGCCGGTACTGAAGATGAAAACCAAAATTCGTGGAATAATTTCAATTTTGATTAAAGAATAAAACAGGGACGAAAAAGGGAAATTAAATTTAAAAAAAAGTAACTTACTTCTACATTTACAGGCGTAATACTACCACTGCTGCTTATTCCTAAATCGTCTAGTCTAGTCAAACTAAATTTATAAAAGTAGGCGATATCGCTCACACTTATTAAACACCGTAATTATTTAGCAATTAACGCAATTCGAAAATGTTACGAACGTTTCCCTACCCACTCGAAAATTAGTTCTATTTCTGCCATCACCAGCGAAGTAATAACTTGCCAGGAGCTAATTTTGGTCACTTTATATGCTGTGTAGAAACGGACTGCAAAGCATGGACACGTCAATGTCCGCAATTAGACCGCAAACTTATACCCGAATACCTTTTTCAACATTCCGCCCCACCAATAAACAAGACTTCTAAAATGCAATCCGATTAGACAGGTGCTACATCCGCAGAGAACAGCGTATTGTGTGGAAACGTATACCGTGTCGAATCTGCTGCGCTTCGTGTCGAAAACGGTCGTTGCCGGAAAAATAATAAACTTTTCTAAAAGTGGTTTACTAATATCGGTCATGCTACGTACGGGGTAATTGGAACAACAACTCAACTACTTTTCAATTGTCCCCAAATCGTTGCAATTGATTGTCTATGTAGAGCTTCGGAAAATAGTGGGCAGTTTTACAGCAGTTGATAAGCGATTGCGCATTTTTTAACAAGCATGAATTTTAGAAGGAAAATAACTTTCCTCGTATCGAATTGCCGGTAAACGAATACCAACAAATTTCTTAGGCGTTACCCGTGTGGTGGACCAAAAATAAATATTCCCTATTACGTCAAACACAAAAAAAACTATGTCGAAGTTTTGTAGCTAGTTTGTGCGCCAATACAATTCGCCTATGAAGTTATAACAGACCGTCCCTGCTTTGCTTTTACATTTAGACAAAACAACATGCCCGAGCTAAATACTTCTAAGATGGTTGCTTTTGCTTACTCTTGCTGTTCCTTCGATGCTGGCTTGTGTGTCCTTCCATTATTTCTGTTCGTATTTATACACGCACGCTTTGGCAAGAAAAAAAGGTTTATGCTTGTAAAACACACGTCTACAATTATCCAATAAACCTTGAGCACTTGAACAGGCCAAACGAGAAGCGTTTCTACGTGGTCGGCATTGTAAAGCGGATCGTAAGACTGTCTACGTTTATCCACCTCCGGGGTCCGGAGGTACATCGGTCAAGTCAGGTCATTTATCAAACCACAGCAGTTGCCATGCATTACACTTTACGGCGATATAATGTGTTTATGCACAATAAAGACAAGGTCATAACCAAACGATGGAAGGCGTTTTTTATAGTGTCACTCAGTTAAACTGTCAGCGTTCTAATGCAAATGGGCGACATTATACTGATATACAGTATAATGCCCATGTCGATATTTTTATATAAACTTTTAACAGTAAGCTTCACAAAAGGCCTTCAAAATAAAAAATATTTGCACTTTTTAAAAGAAATTATTGCATTCTTCTGTGTTGTAGTTTCAACAAAAAAGTATGTAACAACCTAATCATTTGTGTATGTTGTAATTAAATGCACCAAAAATGTGAACATGTTACCACTTGCTTACGCTTTTTCGCCGTTTCGTTCGCACAAATGAAGTGATTTTGATTTAGTCTTTTATTTATATGGCGGCATATCATTCTGCGAACAATTTCTCGGCGTTTTGTTGTAATTACTAAAATAGGACCGCTATTATGAACTCTTGACTTTTATCAACACGAATTTCTCCATAAACTAACCCGCCAAGTTTACGATTATATTTCGCTGGTATAAGAGCCGGTTTGTTTATGGTCGCTTCGGCGTAAAGCGCACCAAACTAACTGTCTATTGTGACCTGTAAATAAATTACAAGCATAAATAAACCATAAAACGTGGTTTATCACCGTATAAGGAAGCTGAAATATATAGTTCGACCAGCGGTTCAATTCTTTGTTATTTATGTAAGAAATAAAATACATTCCTTCAGTGAAGATTTATAATTGACATTCAAAGTAAATGCATATTTCAGCCAAGTAGGTTTGCTGAAACACAAGTATTGTTCTGATGTTGGATATATGTTATAAAAAAGAACATGTGTGTAATTACTTCATACACAATTTACATGCCATGCGTTAAGTCCAGTACAAACAAACTGTAGATAAATTTGTACCTGAACTTGAAACAACCACCATCAGTAAATTACCGCGATTCGTGTTTTTAAATAAAATCTTTGCAAAATCAAACGCTTGATGGGTCAATTTTACATTTTTCGGTATGCTTTAATTTGCAATGTTATATATACTTTTATGCCGGGCGTGAACTTCGGCACAGCGAAAGTACTTATATGCGCAGCTTTTCGTATTACGGAGGCGTGGCGTCACGGAATGAGCAAAACAACGTCGACAACCCGGCACGAATCAAGTTACCGATCGGTGTCGGAGTAAGCCGCAGGGAAAATGCAACGTGTGCATTACCCAAACTGTCTCACATTATGAGACATGGCTACTCTCGTTGTTTTGCGATGTTTATCTTGGTCTACGTGACCACAGATTGCTAGATCTGCGTGATAACTACTTTGACTTGCGGTGAATTTTGAATCCACCATGACGACGTTACAAATAAATGAATGGCCACGTTTGGCAAACTTTGATCTTGCTGAGTTTTATTTTTATTTTACCGATAAAGTAGACAGGCGGCGCGTTTTCCTTTCGGAAAAAAGCAGATATGATCAAATATGTTAAACTGTTTGCAACGTTTAGTACAAACCGACACCACCAGGTAACCTAACCGCACCCACGCACGTTTTCGCTTCTTTCGTCATCACCTATTAAAATCTTATACACGATTTTGTTTTCTGTGATTTCCATATTCGTGGGATTTTACGTCGGCGGAAGCGAAAGTTATCACCAACACACTGAAAAACCCATACCGCGTGATTCATATTTTGATTAGATTAAATATTCTATAGCGGTTATAACTAACCAGCATTGTAGTTATTTCGGTTATATTTTGCATAGTTATCCGAAATGGGAAGTACCCAATCGGTAGTATAAATATGCATATTAGATTATAACCAAAATTTGCATATTTTTCGTAAATGATGTTTATTAAATTCAAGCAAATTGTAAAATTAGCTTGAGTTTTGCATATAGTACTATATATGGGGTAAGGTGGTTGAAAAAAACAAGAGAATAAAAACACAAACCATCTTAGACCAACATATATGATTTATAATTTTGACCATACTACCTCCATATTTATTTATAGCCAATACCAGTTACTATTGTGTCGGAGAGGCTCCTGCGTGAGGAGAAAGTTTGACAGCGCATAGTCGCCTATGTTGTTCAGTGCAAATGTTTAAGCTACGATAATATTATTTTCGGTACGACCTTTACAAGCGGTTGATATTGGCGCCGTAACCCAAAGAAAATGGGAGTCATTATTTGATGCATCTATACCATTTTTTGGTGAGATTTGTTCTTTTGCAAAACTTAACAAACAAACCCCGGTAATTACTAATAAACCGAGTTGTCAGTAATACTAGGAAAAACATGCGTAGTAACTGCGGTATATGCACAAGTCGGTTAAATTAGAAAATTGTATTATAACGAGAGCTTTACCACGTCGGTGTTATTCATACAACTATAAATATTATGGAAACTCTACCTTTGCAAATTTCAAATATTTTAAATGGGACTTTCATAAAATTTTCGATACTTAATAATGACAATTCAATTTGTATTAAAATACGATTTACAGCACATTCTCAATTGGCTGATGCCTTGAATTAGAAAAAAAATAAGAAAAAAGAAAAAAAAGAAAGAAAAAAAGAATAAACGGAGCTCATTTGTTCGACCATGGGAGGACTATACATTTGTTACAACACGGGTGTCTTATTTTATACGCCTCTGCTTTCGAATTATCGTTTTCGCCAAATTAAGTGATATTTTTTGTGTGCATGCCCGTTTTGACTAAATGTATGTATAGTAAGATGGGGAAGATGGGACACCTTTCCATTCTATTTTCTTGTCTCATTTGGTAATAAACAAAGAACTTTCAAAGAATTATAAAACCGTATACTCACGACTCCCATAGACCAATTATTAATTGTTTAATAAACGATCAGAACTTTTATATATTACGTGCTAAAACTGTCCCGTTTTCTCCCAGCCAAGCTATATATGTTGTTACTTTGTGGGTGACTATTTTATGTATGGCTGATAGTTTAGACGGACCATTAGTGACCACTGGGTTAGGGCAGAGCCATAGAAATACCGAGTAGTCCAACCCATTGTTACGTAAAACACAAATTGAACGGCAATTTGGGTCCAAAATAACACAGTAGGTATAGGGAAAATGTATGTTTTTCGGTAAATTACAGAAAAACTTGGGCCTAAAAACAAATTTAAAGATTGAAAAATGTAAAAAAACATGTGTTATTTGTTTTCTGTGTCAAAAATTAGAATTAGAAGCGGTTGATTTGCGACATTTTAGTCATTTAATGCGGCTAAATTTATACATTTTTTCTAAAAAATGTTTGGTAAGGTAAATAGAAGCTGTTTTACACCTTCCCACAATAGGAAAACACAAACAAAACTTAACAAGTTCGTTTAAACCCTTTGTCAAAGTCACCACTTTTGCTCTATTTTGGACACACATAGACGGCAGTTGGACTACTCGGTGTTTATACGACTCTGGGTTAGAGCAATTGCTGTACCTTAGTAAACATACGCTAACAAGTAGTGACCACCTAAGTACGATTGTGCTGACCACTAGATAGGAGCAAAGGTTAATAAGTCTCTTGCCAAATGGCTCGACGACACACACGACATACTTACAACGGTGGCAGCATAGAGCCTCTAATTCGATATCCTGCAGTTAAACCATGGATAATACATATATATATATATATATGGTTAAACATGGGGTTTATTATTTTTGTGTACAATTCTTTTACGCATAGATGTTTCGTGTTTTAATAATAATTAAAAACACAAAATAACAAGGGGTTAAATAAATAATACGCCACGGCGACGGAATATCGTTAGCATAGGTTTTAGTTGTACTTATTGACTTATCAAAGTCGGAAACGCCTAAATTGTGTATAGTATACGATGATGTGGCTTGTTTTAGCCAGAGTCGTAGAAATATCGAGTGGACCAACTCATTGTTACGTTAAAGATAAATTGAACGGCAATTTGGGTCCAAAACACCACAGTAGGTATAGGGAAAATATATGTTTTTCGGTAAATTGTTGTTAAACTCTGGTTTTAGCAAAAATAATTGCCACTAACATAGAAATGCAAAACTACGTCATAACTCAAAAAAATCCCCCCGACGATACACGTAATAGATTTGTAAAGATTTCCAAGATACAAGAAGTGGCTGTTGAATTATTACCTTGGCTAGATTAATATTTGAAAAATTTAGTTGCTAATAACATATTTTTGTTTAGCATGGGTATTACAGCATGTTGTACATATATAACACTAGCCATTGCCGCTGTATCAGCGTTACTTGCGTATTATAACTGGAATATTGAAACGTTTGTTGAATTTTCAAAAACATTCGATTCAATTCCTATTAACACCCCACCTGAAACCAAAGTTGCAAATTCATGGAAAGAAATAATTCAATATCCACAAAAACACCATCGATTCGACCGCATTGCTGTTGGGTATGCTTTTTTTAGTGATTCGTTTTTCCCCATATATATTTTGCCGAAGTCTGTTAGAAAAACATGGCCACCGCCCACCGCCGATGTGATTCTTTTTAATTATGCAATTCATAATTTGTTCTGTGTATGGCAGCAACTGCTGCTCGGAATTTTCTCTGAATTTTAAGTTTTGCACAAAAACATGAAGGAAATATCAGTCTGGCTCTTCATGCAAAACCTCTGAATCTCCTCAGTCATTTTGGTTAATTATATAATAAATTTAAAGCATATTTTTGTAGCAACAGTTGATTTACATAATAAAGTTTGATCTACAATTATAAAAAAACATTTAAAAATTTAGTTTATGAATTTTCTCAATTTCAACACCTTACCTACTTCCTATCACATTTTCATTTATATTAAAAATATCAGAGTAAATGGAAATGTTGACATCATCCTGAAAGGATCAAAACTCCTAAGTCTCCTTGATCCGTCTTCTAACTCTTCTGGGAGACCTAGTGATGATCATGAGAGTCTTAAAACTATAGAAGATCTAAAATCAACATTTGCATACCACCATAGCAAAGGGGCCGGGGGAGAGAGGTATATGGAAAACAAAGAGGATTTTCGGAAAGTTCTGGAAGCTGCAACCAAAGTTCAAGATGCTGAGGTAATTTGTAACACAACATGTTTTAGTATTAAATAAATGATTGTAACTTGCTTTTTTCTCATGTGGCTGGAAAATGACAGTCGTTATAACATTGGTGTTTACTATTCATACACCTCAAGCCAGCTTATGAGTTGGGGTGACTATTTTTTTATGTATGGCTGATAATTTGGACAACCCATTAGGGACCACTGGTTTGAAACAATAGCCGCCAAGCATTTTGCCCAAGGACACATACGCCCACAATAATAGTATTTGTCAATTTGCATGAATGCCTGAATGAATTTGACCAGTATTGGACATGTCAGTGCTGAAACACCTAATAATTGTGAAAATTAATATCAATTTTTTTCTAAAAAGACAAAGCATGAGTAAAATAAATATTTCAATATATATATATACATAAAACCTTAAACAATTAACCACAAAGTTGTTATAACTACTGTCTTGCTCCACCACATAATAATAAATAAATGAGTTCAATTCATCCAGTACTACATCGGTGGAAATGCTGCTTTGATGGCACAGAAACTTGCGACCATCATACATGATGATGGGGAAGTAACTGTGGGCGTTCCTGTTGGTCCAAAACTTAAACCACTCCTACACCCCATGCTTAAAGTGTCTTCTACATCGTTAGTAGACGATGATGAATATCATATGATACTTGAGTATGGTAAAGGTGAAAGGTGATGCAGATTTTGTTTATTTGAAATGTAATATAGTAATAGTACTGTGGGGTAACTGTAAGATGAAACACCTTAAGCACATAATATCCAAGTATCCCGAAATGTGTTTTAAACAATTAACAATGGTCTATGGTAGTTTTGAGTTTACGGTTTTATATTTCTTGAGTGTTCTTTGTTTACTACCGAATAGGATGAGAAAACAGAAGGAAAAGTTCTCCCATCTCCCCCGCCCTACTTTGCCTTAACTATATAGTTATTATGAATGTTTGGATATTTTAAAACGTATTCAGCTATCAATGATTTTCATTTATTTATCTGTTTTATATTTTCAACTTGTCATCTCAGCATAATTTTATTTTATTTTTACATAAATCTCTAATATTTAGGTAATAAAAAATATTCTATCAATAAAACTGTTGTAACCTAATTACAAGTTTCAATAATATAGGCTTTATTGGACTGCATCTGCAAACGCACACAACGTTAAATACACAAAGCGCACAATATATACAACGTAATTCTAAGGTACTACATTCATACTCAACACAACAACCTTCGCATACTATTACTATAATACAGTGAACACTGCAGCACGATAAGTCTAACACAAGGAAAGAAGGACACGTGGCGGCAAGGCAACCTCGGGCAACAATGCTTAGAGCGCGTAAGGCGCGATAAGTCTACAGTGAGCAGACACGATAAACAGTTTACAACAAAAACAAAAGAATATGTTAAACAATTATTAACAGTGACATTTATGGATCACTTTTACCCTAACCTTGTACACTACCTTTATTTACTATACCGTATATATTTTTGGGGACCATTCTGTTTGTTTGCAAATTTTAACATGAAATGTTAAACCAACAGTTGGGCGGGTAAAGTTGCCCCGATCGCTTCACGATTCATCTTCTCACATGATGTGAGTAATTCACAAATGTTGGCGTTTGAACCTTTTATTCAAAGTCTTTCACATTTCAATCCAGATCTTATTGTAATATCAGGTAAAAGATAATATTTTATTATAATTATGTTACTGGAAATTAAAAGTAAAACAGAGCCACAGTATATGTGATAACGCTGTGTCATCTCTCTAATTTATTTTTAATTAAATGAATGTTTTAATGATTTTTTTAACATTTGTAAAACTGTTTTATTAGAACTATAATGTTAAGTTAGCCCTTAATTTTTTAAAAAAATTTTGAAATTATATATATTTTTTGTGTATCGTCAAAATGGACACAGTAAAATATAAAAAAATTCATAATAAAAGATAAAAATAAACAAAGTGGTATATAACATTTCCTCTCAGGTTTCCATCTCCTTGAAAGTCAGGAGATGACATATTGGAGGAAGAGGATCGGTGAAATCGCCGATCTTATTCTTCCTTTATCCCATGATGTTCCCATCCATGTTGAGTTAGCAAGCATGGCAAATGAACAATGCATTACTCAGATTGCAAATCAGGTTTATTTCAACAGCACATGTTTTAATGTTACAAGATGAAGTTAAAGTAACTTTTTTTTGCAAAATGTTACAACTATAAGGTTTTAGACATGGTCTTACTCCCTGTTTCCCCTATTTTACCTCGCTGTAATATTCTAATTCTTGCCCAATATATTTTCTTCCCTATTTTATTTCTATTTTTACCCAGATATTCCACCTGGTTGATTCAATCGGCCTAAATGAGCAGGAGCTGTGGTTGATCTGCAAAGCAGGTGGAGGACCTCACTGCTCCTCCCACCTTAGTGGTCCTCCATCAATCCCTGTTGCAAACGACATTATTGAATGGATGTTGAAGAAATACTCCTCCTCACCCAGATCCCGCCTCACTCGAATTCACTTCCACACACTCCCGTACCATGTTATAGCAACCCACGCTGCCTCCCGGTGGCGAAACCAGGCTTCCTCTATCGCTGCCGGAACCCGTATCGCGTGCACTCAAGCATGTGATGATGACAACATCGCACAGCATCCAGACAAAGTAAACCTTCGCGTCCAAGGGAAGATCCGTCTTTCCGTCTCCGACTCAGCATCGCGAGAATTTGATCCAAGTCACCCCACCATGACGTGGCAAAAATCGAGTATCTCATTTTTCTTTAGTCCAGTTTTGATTTGCAAGAAACCCCTAAAAACTGTCGGTCTTGGTGACGCAATATCCGCAAGTGGTCTACTTTATTCAGGATTTGCATAAACATTTTATAAATTTCAATTTTTCGCATAATGTTCTGTTTTTTAATTTTTCTGGTGGTATTTATGTAAAACATGTAAGGTGATTAGCTAGTTTTGAAAGTGCTTTTGCTATAGAAATAATCATATATCCATTAGATGCTACACGTTTTGCATAAGTAGATAGACTACACACTTAATATGCATTCAGTAGTTCGCACATTGCAGTCTAACATCCATAGCAGACAAGGTGCACCAACATTCCTACATTTTGTCTCTTCAAACCAAACAAGTTATTGCCCAGCCCAGCATTGCTGTATGCACCTGCTTCTAATGCAGCTTGCTACATCTATTTCATTTCTATTTTAATTAATGAGATTCTAAAATATTTCTTGGGCTTTTTTACTCTTTTTGTATTTACCAATCCAGACATAGGCCTACACATGCATGAGTTTGGTATGTGATTTAACTTCATACTCCAATCTCATATAGACAAAGTTTAAATTTTCCACTGAACATCACATTATTATCATTGGTTATGCTGTCTTAAAATTTTGCACCTTTTGAAATTTTGTGAGTTCTTCACAATTATTTATCAAATTATACAGATGATGATTATCCTCGACACGTTATGCACTAATACGCGTTGGTAATAAAACACTGCGCGATTTTTAAAGAGACTTGTTCTTGTACTCCTATCTGTTCATACTTATAGTAGGGTGGGGAAGATGAAACACCTTTACCACATAATCAAAATATCCTGATGGTGTTTTAAACAATTAACAACGGTGTATGGGAGTCGCGAGTGTACGGTTTTATAATTCCTTAAATATTCCTTGTTTACTACCAAATGTGTCGAGATAATAGAATGAAAAGGTGTCCCATCTTTCCCCACTCTGGGCTATACCCTATGAAAAATACACTTTTTATGTCCAACGTATATGAACTATATCCTTTGCAGTCAGATCATGCCTTGTTTGATACTTGTTAAAGTCGGCTGGCTAGCCAAACTCGTGCTTATGGTTTAGGAATCATCAGCGTGTATTCTCTGCATAACAATATGAATGAATGTAACCATATATATATATGTGAGTTCTTGTTTAATTTGATAATTTCATTTACCAAGAACAAGTCGTTGCTTGAATGTGTGGCTTTTAAAAATCTTTTTTTACGGAGTTAATTTATGTAACGTAAACGAAACACAATTGCGTTTTTTTATTTACTTATAATGTCGTGTCTGCGAGGCTAAATGTTACTTATTTATACTCGCATGTCAGAAAATCTTTAGGAAGTTAATAAAGCTATAGTAGGATGGGTAAAGACACCTTTATCACATGATAGAAAACAGAATAAAAAGGTGTCCCGTCTTTTTCCACCCTACTTTAAATACACGTGGTTGTTTCCTAAGCATGCAATTTTTGATTGTTTTCCTGCATGGCTGACAGTATATGAACCACTAATTATTGACAGTACCAGGTTGGAGAAATGACCATGGAGCGCCAAAAGATAGATATCATCATATTTATTTAATTAGTGATGCGCTATCCAATACACACGCCCACAATGACGACAGTATCCATTGGCTGAGAAACAAGCGCTCCAACCTATATTTCACGGCACCTATACTGCTTTTCCCTTACACTTTAACATTAACATCTACTCTAACTTAAGGTATTCAGTTTGAGAAACTAAACAAATATAATTGTTACTACAATCGTATTTAAACAAACTTGACAGCACTTAAAACACTGTTTAAAAAAGTCTTGTTTGACGACCGCATAACCAGATGTTTGGTTCCCAGGAGCGAATCATCGTGAGTTGATTAGTTTCTCGCACGCGATCTCGACAAATCTATCTTAATATAGCTCATAACTCTCTTGTTTCTTATTGTGTGGGATGTTACATATATATATATATATATATATATAATATCTATGGATGCTACTAATACAGTGTTCACTCTTGTTCATGTAAACACACTTTATTTATTAAGATGGCGAATCGATGTAAGCTGTATATATGGCGTATTGGTTTAGTAAATCTTCCTTTTCATAATTCAAAGCTTCTCTTCGTGTTTTTCATTAATATAATCTTAGATGTTACAGTCCGACAAACGATGATATTTTGTAACTTTTTACCATCAGTTCAACAGGTTTATAAAGTTTATTTATTGGAAAACGCGACCGCTTTCACTTTTCTTGATAGTTTGGCAAATAGTTAATAAACCACGCTGGTGCGCAGTTCGTAGAGAAAACAGAACCCGACACGAACAGCCTGTAAATTGAAGAATATAACTTTGTAAATATTCTTTGTTTACTACGAAACGAGAATGAACAAGTAGGACAAGAAAAACATTAACAACGGTGTATGGGAGCCATGAGAATACAGTTATATAATTCTTTGGATGTTGTTAGTTTACTACCGAAAAGAATGAAAAAATACAATAAAAAGGTGTCCCATCTTGTCCCACTTATACTGACATCCTTGTAAATAATAAAAACACCATTACACTTACACGCATACGACATCAGGGTAGTCACAGCATTCAAAAGATGATTGGCAAGGCTGGGCGATGGCGGTGCATTTCGGGCTCCTCGATGTATCGTCGTTGTTTCCTGTTGGCCACGGTACTGCCTTTGCTTTGTAATTCGGCTTGGCCGCTTTGGCTTGCTGTTCCCGTATCTTGTTCCTACAGTTACATAGGTTTTACTTTTGTACGTATGATGTATAATGTAGATTGTAACACTTCAGTACATGCGCATTATACCTGACGGTTTCGTTGTCAATCAGATCATCCAAATTCACCGCGTTCACAGGAACAGCCTGTGTATAAAACTTTTGTCAGTCTTCTGAATTAAAACAGCCGCCCACACGCGCAGCCAAGTATTCGTGTACGTAATTCTACGAACTTACGACCGCATCTCTGAAAAGCATGCAAACCAACACAGCCACTATTAGAGTTGCTCCATTCATCGCTCCAAATGTCTTTAATGAAAGCTTACTCGAAATATAACTCTGTATAAGGCGTGGCACGCTATATGTATATGTAGTGATACACCTTCTCATTAAGTCAAGTGTCGGCAAATATTGTTATACCGCTCTGTTTCAATAAAAAATTGGAGCAACCTGCGTCATACTAAACGATGCCGGAAGACTGTACATTCTTAAACCAATAATAAAACCTATATAGCGATGTTATATAATGTCAAACAAAATTATTAACAATGTTTCGAAATGTATACGGGATAATTGTGGGGTTAGGTCACAAAATTAACAATCTTTTTGAAAGCTACAAATTAAAAAGGGGGTGTTTGTTATGACGTGTTTCGAGGTAAAAAAGTACGCGGTTTCCCATATTGCGCTAAATATATGTACCCACCGCCACTAGTAATTCAAGCAACTAAACAATAACCTAACTAAAAGGCACACACGTTAACCAAACCACCTGTTGTGTATATACGAAACGTTGTTCAAAGCAATATAGAAGGTTGTGGGAGATTGGACAGTTTTTTATTCTATTTTTCGTCCCGTTTGGTACAAAACAAAGAACATTTAAACAGTTAAATAAACGTATCCCCACGACTCACATACTGTTGTCATAATTGTTTTAACCACGATCGGGATATTTGGATAATATATTCTGAAATTGTCCCATTTCCCCCACCCTATACTATGTACTAGTGCTGTGGTGGAAGTCTGTTTTGTGAATTTTGCGGAAACTGCGTTCTTTCAAACCTCGAACTTTGTAATTCGGCTTTATCACTTTGGTTGGCCAATATCCAAGCGGTTTTCTTCATAAGGGTGCTCAGGGTTTAAAAATAAGAAAACCGTATTCATGTCAATTATATCCAATATTTACTTGTATATTACACTATAATATGGTCTAAGTCTCGGTTAGATCAGCCGCAAACAGTCGATAAGACAAACGCAATCCTTGTTCGATTTTATTATAAGACGACAATGCACACACCAGGCTCACGGCGTTCAACCGCGGGCAGAATCAATGAAGTAAATCGACAACGGAAGCCCAGAGTCCATGCATACGTAGGTTGATAGAAAATTCAATAAATGCGAAAGTCTTAGATCGCAGCATCAAGTCATGCAGAAGTTGCAAAGTTTCTAGCACGCACCTAACCCCTTTGAGTGTGCAATATTATGTTCAAACATGAATTAACGGAACCTTCGTTCAGCGAAATGTTTGTGTCGATTGAATTTAAATGACGTGCATTGGGATTTCCTACCTATTTACTCGTTACATCACATTTAGTTGAAGGAAGGCCACAGTGTTGCATAGAAGTTGCGATAGGTAGATGGTATATGGTATAAACAGAAAAGTAAGAAATCGCGTCTTCGCCAACTATGCATATAGAAGTGTTGGATTAATTTATTATAGTATATGACCATACAATTTGCCTTAATGACAAAAATAACAATAAAGTGTTTGGATCTACAAATGGACTACTTGTGGTTAATAGCTTGAATTGATTACTCAAAGCTATGAATTAATGTGTAAGATAATTATATTACTAAACATTAATTAGGTTTGTGGTGCTGCATAAAAAAGTAAAAATTTGTGCTCTGCTTTTTTGTGGTTTGTTTTGCATATCTGCGGTTTCTTCGTTTAAATGTCGTACATATATAGTTTGTTTGCACGGTGTAAATGTAATAGAACTGGTACGAGGGGTAGGAAACGAAGCGTCCGTGTTATAATCACTGTGTTTTCCGGCCACGCGAGGATAAAGCACAAACATATTCATTTATTTTTGTGGACAAGCCGCACTTATTTTGAGGTCTGTTGTTTACGTGGTATCTGAGGTCGACTATGCATCATGCTGAGCCAGCATTCTGGTGTACAGCCTACGAGAGAAACGTTCCAATTCTTATTTCACTCCCCGCAGTGTTTTAATCTTAAAATCCGCTTTTTCTTCTAGGTTATTTTTACGCTAAGTTTAAAAAACCAAAAGGAGAAACGACTTTGCTGTGAAGCCGGGAAGGGTCAGAGAACTTCCAGCACGTATATACTGTTTGTTGCTTTCACCGGAAAACATGAATTCAACAAGCCCAGAAACGAGCGTAACTGGTGGATACAGCATAACTAAAGGTAATTTTTGTACTTGTTTAATACGGCATCTGTTATTTGAGATCTTCTTACATTTGCGATATTCAAAAGATGTATTTTCATAAAGATTTAAACTGTTTAGTCACACAGATCGATTGGAGTTCATTGAATCCGTTAAGATAAATATATGGCATGTAACAAGCACTCGGCTGTGATGTTTGATCTCTTTATGTTGCATCATGACCACGCTTGTTCTTACCAACGCAACCATATACTGGATGTGTGTCTAGCTGTTAGCTGTAATGTAAAGAATACAAACATACAGGGGCTGTAGTATAGAACTATATAATGATAATACTTTATATGTAGTAGGGTGGGGAAGATGCGGTACCTTTTCATTTTATTTCCTTGTTTCCTTAATTAGGTAAAAAACACAGAAGTTTCAAAGAATTATAAAATCGTAACCTTACACCTCCCATAATCATGTAAATTGTTTAAAACACGATGAGGATATTTTTATATTGTGCGCTAAAGGTATCCCATCTCACCCCACAATACTATATTACAGAAATAGTTGCGGAACCATCGGAAGAGATGCTTTTGGATTGTCCACCAGATGCTTCAGTGTTTATTCCTATCTTATATCTTGCCATTGCTGTTATAGGACTCATGGCAAACGCTCTTGTTATTTACATCATCTTAATACTTAAGTAAGTGCGCGCTTGTTTTCCTATTAACTATTATATGCTACCGCAGAACGCCCATTTATTACCGCTCGGGGCCGGGCAGAAACATTTATTGTATATATATAAAACGGGTGTTTTGTTTCACACCTCACACCCGCTTATGAGTCACCACAAATAACGTCACTGGGTTTGATACGTCATCCTTAGACGTGACGCTAGCACTTCCACTTTTCGTAATTTTACTATTATTCTTTTTGACCTCAATAAGTTGACCTAACGTATTATGGGAAACCTTCATATACTACTAGATTCTTGTATCGGTAATTAAGACAAGTAAAAATGATATCTGGTACAATGTGGTTTCATTATTGTGGAAATAACCTACTTTAAAAATATATTTGTGCCAATGTTTTGTGTTTAAAATTTCCACACTATTTGTTTAGAGAATACAAGAAGACAGTAACAAACGTTTATGTTGTTCAACTTGCCATCGCCGACTTTATGTTTCTTTTCATCCTTCCATTCGAAGCAGCAACTAAGCTAAACGGAGAGTGGATATACGGGACAGCATGGTGTAAAATTACAGAAAGCATAAGGTTTGTAATTCATTCTTATTTAGTAATACCACATGTTAAGGACAGTCGTATTTTTTCTCATTTGAACCCGTTTAATCGTAAACAGGATGTTTTTGCGGTTACGGACAATTATAGGTTAGTCACACGAGACAGAGGAAAAGGGGCGTGAATACTAAATACCTAAATCGAAATTGATACACTACTGGTTATAATGAGCCATGTAACCTAACCTTATCCGGCGGTTCCTAACCAAGAAATGTCAGATTTATTTTAAATATTGCGGCCGATAAAAACCTTCTTCACAACTATAATGGGAAAGTGCACAAAACTGTTTGTCGCCATATTCGTCTGTCTGACGTAATTTTAATTATTCGACACTTTTAAGGTGTTTTTTTTTAACATACAAAAATACTTTTTCTACAGAATGCTCAACTACTACACATCCATACTTTTCCTGACCATGATGTCGGTGGATCGCTACATGGCAATCAACCATGCGATGAGTAGCAAGGCAGCGAAGTTCCGAAACACAATGGCGGTTGGTCTCATTAGCGCCACCATCTGGTTCATTGGATTCCTCAGCGTTATTTTCATACTGATTCAGGCAAAAGTGCAGGACTGCAAGTGTAATATTGAATTTTCACGTAAGTTTCATTCATTTTTGTGATGACTTATCTACAGATTGTGCTTTGTTGACTGCTATTTAGAAAACATTATTGAGTTGTTTTTACAAAAGTGTGTTGGATAAACGTTGTTTCATTACAGAACCGATGGAGACAGATTATAGTTACGCGGGAGAATCCGGGAGTGGCGGGCATGATGAGTATTATGATCACGACACCGCGGGCCAAACGTAAGTCTTTGATTATATTGAAACACAGTTTTACACACAGTTTGTTTGCAATAAAATATGGTAAGTTATAAGCGATTGAATTCCTTAAAAAATGTAAAACCTACTATGTATAGTAGTGTGGGGTCAGATGAGACACCTTTAGCACATAATATCCAAATATCCCGATCCTGTTTTAAACAATTAACAACTGCCAATGGGAGTCGTGGGGATACGGTTTTATAATTCTTTAAATATTCTTTGTTGACAACCAAATGAGATGAGAAAATAGAATGAAAATGTGCCTCATTTTTATCCCACCCTATACAATACGTAATAGTAAAACTAAGTAACAAACTATACCACCAGCATCCTCAATGGCAATTTTGTTTGCCGCCATTCACTCCCGTTTTCCTATCCACAGACAGCACATGATAATTATATATAAATGTTCATATTACGGTGATGAAGCTTTACATTTAGTATAGCCACGTATTTTAAACCAGTATATATTTTCGTAAAGGGAATCGGCCGAAGATATCGTACCGTTTGATTTGGACAGGTAATTTATTTTGCTGTTTTATAGATAAATAACTCAATTTTCGTATCACGAAAAATGCGACACCGTTTGATTGCTGGTATTATTTAATTTCATACAGTTTTTTATACTGTGCCAAATTAATATTATCTTTATCGTCCTGACCGAAAATATAGCTCAGTTCATGAATAAATTATACTTATTTTTTGCGACGCGAGCGTTCTGTCAAAGTGGAGTACGATTTAATACATAAAATTAATATTTTGTCAGTTACATGAACAATATAAAAGGATGGTGCAGTTACAAATCCCACAAAGAGCTAATTGTTTGGTTTGTTTGCAACTTTTTCCTTGCCTTTGTTCTACCCTTGATAATCATCATATTATGCTACGTTCAAATAATTAGACGAATCTCACAACCAATGGCGATCGGTAAGAAAGTTACATCATTTGTGCTGTATAAAAACAATGTTCACTGTTGTATATGTTAGTATTTTTTATTTATTATATATGTTAGTAATTTCACGATTATACTATAAATTTAAAACGTTAATTACAGTCGTAAACAACTTCACAGTTATTACTCATGCACGAAACATCATATAGTGGGTGGGGAAGATGAGACACCTTATCATTCTATTTTCTCTCTTGTTCGATAGTAAACAAAAAACATTCAAATAATTATAAAACCGGCCAAATGTGTCCCATCTTCGCCCACCCTACTATACATTTATCTTATCTAATCTTACAAAATGACTTCTTATATATTTCAGGCAAGAAGTCGCAAAAGTCCAATCAAACACGCAAGCGAGTCACTCGCATGGTCACTGCACTGGTGTCGGTGTTTATAATATGTTGGTTGCCTTACCATGCGTTCAATATGGCTCGTGCCAATGACAGCCAGTTGACCAAGAATGTGTGCATGGCAGTCCACCATTTTACTTTAGTGCTGGCTTATTCTGGAAGGTATGATATATCCCAGCATTTAGTAAAAAACAACAACAGTTTCACTCGTCCGTTTTCAATAGTTGGAAACACGATTAAGAACTTTGTGGGACATTATATAGTAGGGTGGGGGAAGATGGGACACCTTTTCAATCTATTTTCTTTTCCAATTTGGTAGTAAACAAACATTTAACGATTTTTTATAAAACTTTATCCTCACGGCTCCCATGGACCGTTGTTTATTGTTTAAAACACGATCAGGATATTTAGTTATTATGTGTCAAAGGTGTCCCATCTTCCCCCACCCTACTATATATTTAACAATGGCGTTCACTATATCACACACGCGTACAGTAATAATTGAGATTAATTTTTACCCCAGCATGTTGAATCCATTTCTGTACACATTCCTTGGCACAAACTTTCGCAAAAGGTGGCACTCTGCGATCACCAGAACACGTTCGTTTAGACCAAGTCTAGGCAGCAGGAGCGGAGCAGAGTACACACATGGATCTGGACGAAAATCAAGGTTAGTTTTATAATCCTATACCCAAATTTTGTGTCCAAAAGTTTGTATATATGTATAACGTACATTTTTTATACTTGTCATCACGATCTACAGTATTTATATTTCGCATAAAACTGTGATTACAGACGAAAGTCTTCTGGTGTATCTCTCAATGGTCAGAAAACCAAAGATGACAACATAAGTTTATCAAATGTAACGAAGCATACAGTAGTTCCAACCAACCATGTTGTACGGCAGGAAGACCAAGTCTAATTGTTGCCTGGCTATATACTAGATACACTGTTTAGCCTGCTGTAGAGATTTTGTTGCCGATTTGTTTGGCTGCGTTAACAATTGTACAGACTTTCATCACTAGTATTTTTGCGTGTAAATAAAGACCTTTTAAATTTCAAATTGCTTAACTCGGAATAAAATTTGATTTTGCTCGTTTCTGTTTTCCTGTCTTTAGTGCAGGTGTCTCGTTATGTCTAAGTCTAATCTAATGAGAACGCGATGGTAAAGTAAATGATTTCTATACAATCACACGACGTGGGTACTTTCCCTAGAGTAAAATTTGGTCCGTGCGTTGGGATTTTTAAAAATTTACATAAAATTGGGATTGAACATTTAGCTAGAGAACTGTTTTTAAGACAATGTAGTGGTTATACCGATGGTAAGTTATTCGACAAAGGTACATGCGTTTGTTGTGAATAATTAAATCAAAATGGAATCGTTCGAATGGAATCCAGAATTCCAGACGGCCCTTTCCAATTTTCAATGGGATTCTGACCTAGCACCGGAAGAAAAGGAAAACGTGAATTTTGGAAATTGTGGCATTCTGTCTCAGGTAATTAGATAACTATTCGGTGCTAGTGAAGAGTCTTCCCCCCCCACATTATTTGCCAACCACTAACCCCTAACCACTAACTACTAACCCCTATAACCACTAACCCCCTAACCATCAACACCTAACCCCCTAACCAAGGGGTTAATGGTTAGCAAATAAGGTGGGGGGGGGGAGATTCTTCACTAGCACCAACTATTCATTTACAATAAATTTCTAGAAATAACATTCTGTCCAATTTTGTCTGTTTACTCCAACGTCCGGCGCCATTGCTAAGTGGTTAGCGCGCCTGCCTGTAACGCAGAGGTAGTGGGTTCAAGGCACGACGCTGCTACTATTGTGGGCGTATGTGTCCTTGGGCTTTATACACAATGCAAGCATACCATATCGAAAGCAATATTTCAGCAGAGCATTTTTTCAAGAAGTTTTTGCACAAATTATTTTTATTTTGGCAGTTATTTACGTTGAGTTTTTTGAACATTTATTTATTAATACTTAATACGGCCGTATACTGATTATCCACAACGTTTTACATAAAATTAACTCGCTAAAAATGAAGGATTTTGGGAAACTGAGGTCATTTTATCCAATAAGGCATTTATATAATACTGTAATTTTACTTATTTAAAATTTTACAGATTGGATGCGATTATGCGTCCATCATCATGGAGGTCATGACTGTTGAGGATCAAGTGGAGAAGAAAGCTCCTCCAAGGAATAATTCCATTCTTCCCCAACCACGTTCTTCATCACTAACTGTTGCGCAACATGCGCACTGCATTCGAAACATGGAGATGTTCCTTAGTAAAGTTTTACCCCCCAATCCTACTAAAAAACAGCGAATTATCCACAAGGATTTAAATGTAATGCTTACATCCTGATTTAGGTTTTTTTGTCAATTTGTAGACTGATTTATCTTTACACAAAAATAGTAATCAAATGCCTGACAGTTGTATAGCATTTTGACTTAGTTGTTAAAGTGTTTACATTGTAACCAAAGGATACCAGGTCCAATACTGGATGCTGCTACTCCCGGGCAGAATACTTTAAATTTGTTCTGCTTGCCCAGTGGTCACATTGAGCCTCCAAATTGCCAGTCATAAAGAAAAAACATACAAGAAAAAACATACAAAGTTACATGGATTGTAACTGTTTTTATTATTCGTATTTAAATAATCCAAAAGCATAATTGAAACATACAACATGTACTAATATACACATATAATAATAACAAAGCGTTTAGTTTTCAAATCCTTAAATTTTTACCCAACAGGCTTTGCACAAAAAATACATGGAAGAAAAAGTTGAATTCAGTGAATATGCCATGCAGAATGCAATGCATCAAATTGCTTTTTATAATTTTGTGAACATGCAAGTTAACAACTTTATACAAGTAAGAAGTTTTGTGGGTCGTCCAATATTATTGGGGCAAAACCATTTTATGTTACTACTTTTTATAATAATTTTTTACCTTTCAATATTTATGTTTTTTTGGAATAGTTTTTTATTGTTGAGTGACCCTACACAACCTCTGTGTGTCTGCCACTTGATATAAAGAAATTTATTCAAGGCAATTATTGTTACTGTTTTATTTCTTCTGTAATTAAAGCTAATGGTAGTATGAGCTTAATTTCATGTGACATTCAAACAGTATAGTTAGAAAAAATAAAAAAACACACTATTTTCTATTTTTCATAAAAGTTTATTTTTTGCAGCATCGGATTGCATTCAGTTTGCTTTCATTGAAAACTTACCTTCAACATTATGTTCACAATTCATCTTTCATGATATCTGTTATTCCATTTGTTAATGATCCACAACCTAAGTTTGAACAGTTGGCTGTTTCAACTGTAAGTTCGGACTTTTGATATTTATTTTTGATTCTAAGCTTAGTTTGTTAAGTATGATTATTATGTTGTTTCAATCTCATACGACCACTTAGCATATACAGTATTGGCCCTTTATTTTAATAAAGCTTTGTTTGGTCAAGCCTTAAATCAGTGGTTAGCAAGTATGTTACTCTGTTTCTATCTATCTCATATACTCTTTGGTTTTAAGGAGGGTTTTTCGAAGTTTTTACACATCTGGAGTGGCGTTGATAATATGCATTTTCATTTATAAATGTCAATATAGAAAAATTCATTGATTATTCAGTGAATGTAGTTTACTGACTGTTTGTTTCCACATACAACTTAAAACAGAATGAAAATTATTTTGCTGAAAAACCGGAGTGCCAAATAAAATATCCCAACAGTTCAAAAAGTTGTTTGTCGGTATAATTATTTCTTTCATTACAATCTCCATTAACTGCAACTTTTCTCAATGTTACCCAAATTATCCCTATAAGCTGAAAATAAAGACACTCAATTTATTAAACAAGTTTTTATACCTCTAAGGGTTCCACAGCACCAACCATAAAATTCCCCAAATGTCCGGTGAACATCCCTCACATGAATCATGATGAGAAAGATCATCAAGTGTGGAAGATAAGTGAAGACCCCAATGCTCAAAAGTAAGGTTTTCTATTTTCATAACCAACTCTGCTCAAAAGTAAGGTTTTATATTTTCACAACCAATCTAGACCTTTCTATTTAAATACGTAAGGACCTAGTGACCTACAGTGTAGCATGCCATGAAACCTGAGATTTAAGTGTTTTATTACCCCGACACCAAGGTCACAGGCTACAACCCATTTAGTGACCAATGGGTTAAAGGAATGTCTACTAGGTGTCTTGCTCAATTTCACATACGCCTATATATATCGGTATCACTGTTCCCATTGAACCGGCTATTTATCAGTTTAATGCAAATACCCAACCGGAATGTCATATTTAAACTAGGACACATGTAATATAGCAACTGTTGCCGGTCATGCAAGAATAAATTATTGCCATTTAACTTGTTCCATCAACAGGTTAGCATTAAAATGGCAAGCCAACGTTGTGTTATCTCTCAGCTCACTTCGTGTGCTTACTAATAATTTCAGTCCTTACAATGAGGAATGGGAGATGCCAATGGTAGTTAAAATGATTCAAGGTAATCGAAACCGGACATGTAGCAAACTTGTTTCTTCGCTTTTCTAATATTTACACTACAGTTCTACCACCCAACATAGGTGTCATTTTTCGTTTTTTTTTTTATTTTATAAAAATCTGTAGTGGCATTGCTATAATGCAGTTACACTCATAGTTGAAAATTATTGATCAATGTGGTGAATGCACCATACTTTGACACTGGTTGAGAACACATTTTAAGGTATAAATTGGCCGTAATTAAGATTCTAATATGTCATGTTTTTTCCATAAATTGTAATGATACACCAGGTACTGCTAACCTTAGTTTGTAAAAACTATATTTGTAAAAAAAAACTAGCACATAGTTTTAATGCACGTTATGTATGCTTTATTATATTTAACTTTGATATTTACTTCATTATATTGTTCACAGGAAGAAAAGTTGTTTTTATTGATAAAGCTTTCATTTCTAAAAGCTTAACAGCTCGTGAAAGAAACCACATATATTACAAGCATAATATCAAGAATTTTCTGAAAAGTAAAGGAGCAGGTATGAGTAATACCTAATACTTTTGATAATTTTGTTCTATGGCATACATGGTTAAATTATTATTATTCATTTCTCAGTAAATCCTCAAACACGAACTGCTGAAGAAGTACTTGTCAATACGAAACCTTTTGTTGGCGGGGAAGTACCTGATAATGGGGAAATCCCAGTTAGTAGGGAAAAACCTGTTCTTGGAAAAACACCGGATCTTGGGGAAACACCTGTTATTGAAAAAGCACCAGATCTTGGGGAAACACCTAAAGAAAAAAATAAAAGAAAACTAGAGATTCATTCTCCTATAAAGTAAGAACAAACCTACCTGTTTATTTTAGTAATCTAACTATGTAAAAGTATCTCACTGGAATGGTTGTTATACAAATTAAACTTAATTGGTTGTAAATAATTGAACATTGTTTTAACTTGTTTTCAAACATACACATCATTGCAATTTTAAATACCCACAATGAGAACTTAGGGCTAGAAAATTCAAATCTATTTTAATAACAAAGTAACGATGCCATTTAGATGAAATAAATAGCTCATATATTACAATTCGTTGGACTTAATATTTGTCTGCTACATATTTTGTAACCCCAGATCTTGCTGTATTTTATTACACAAGAATCGTCCAACTTTATGAGCACCAGATGAGATGAGTCGGATTCACAGAATTTATTACAGTGAATAAACAAGTTTATGAATGTTACTTATCTGTTTTGAGAATTTAGTGTATTTTGTTTTGTGTGCTTTTCTCAAGGACACACACACAATGGTGGTAACTTCAATCATTAAACCTTGAATCCATTTAAAACGCAAGCATTGTAACCCTAGCCGTGGCAAATGCCACTACTATAAATATAAATCATTTTAGATCACAACCTGAGACTAATGAAGATGAAGCCGAAGAAAATAATCAAAATTTCAACAACAGCAATAAACCATTAGAAAGTTCAAAGCTGGGAAACTTGAGTGGTTCGGACACTACGGAAGATTTAACGGATTCTATTCCATTAGCAAATGAGACAGAGTCCATAAAATCACCAGCTGCACATGCAAGCATAGTAAAGATTGAATATGTGGACCCAGAAGCTGACGCTACAAAGAATGATATAGGTAACTGTTTTTTTTCCTTTAACTAAGTAAATTTAAGAACATAATCTAAAATGTACCAGCGGTTGACGTAGAGGTGGTAAATGAAAAAATCTAAAAAAATATTTGTAAGGCGGTAAATTATTATAAAGAGGAATATTATAAGGTCTGTACTTGTTGCCAACTAAAATATAGTAATTTTTTGCTTAGAATTTTATGATCAGTGTTTGGTGTTTTTAACTACATAAAGCCTAAACCATGTAAATGTAAAATGCATAAACAGAATAAATTAGGAAATAAGTCAAGACATCCCTCTATATGCATAAGAACCTAAACTAGATCTTACTAAGAAATATAAAATCGCCATGCCAACTCTCTACCTGGCTGTTCTATTGTAACTAAACATTTAATTTATATGTTTGCAGTATTTTTATGTCCAACATACCATGTGCATAGGTGCCATTTTTTTTAGAATACAACGGAAGCAGAAATAGTTAGACGTGCATTCCTTTTTGGTCCAGTTATTTAGTGCCAATGTTTACTGGTTAATGCAGTTCAAAAATCAGTTATGCCTGCCTACCCTGCCACACCAGGTTTGGTGCCCATAAACATATGGCTAATTGAGCATAATCCACCATGTGTGTATGTATCCTCCATTGCTCTATGTATTCTTGACAACTTACCAAATAGATAAATTTGATTTACTTCTGCAACATATAAAATATTTATTTACTAAGATCTTTATTTCCAGCAGCATCTCCTCCAGAGTTTTCCGACGTTGACAGTGATGGATGCGGACTTACAATCGATGATGAAGATTATTTTGATCTTCCCATCCCACAGCTTGATGGAGCAAATGATAAGAAGAAAAAGAATCCGACCAGAAATTCCAGAAGGAACCGGAAGCAAGGAGTGGAAACCAAAGAAATACCAAAAGTCGAAAAGTCGCAACCAACTAAACTGAGTTTTTTGGTGAGTTATGGGACCAATATTGTATAGTAGAGTAGGGACAAATGGGACACCTATAGCACATTATATCCAAATATCCTGATTGTGTTAACAATGGTCTATTGGAGTCTATACGGTTTTATAATTCTTTGAATGTTATTTGTTTACTTACTAATTGGACGAGAAAATGGAATGAACGGGAAAATAGAAAAAGTGTCCCATCTTCCCCCACCACAGTATATTATTTTTTGTATCTTGTTTTTTTTTTTTTTATGCTGTAAAAGTGAGGTCCAACTGTATGATATGCCTGGGATCATCCCAGTGGGATGTACGCTGTTAGCCGATTACTATGTGTGGAGTGAACCATAATAATATTCAAATGTATATTTAAATCATTAATATTCATTTAGATAAAAAGATCTAGTAGACAACTAAAACAATACAATCTTCCCAAAACTTATGCACAAATTTTCTCCATAGTCAGCACCAGTTAACACGGATGTGTGGCAAAATACCTTCAGTCAATTCCAATCAAGTTCATCACAGAAAGCAGTTGTCACATCCAGTAAACCAACAAGGACATCTTGGGTTCAAAAACATTCAACAAATACAGATTCTGGTAAGAATTTATTTTCTTTTTGTAGTTCTTAATAAACCAAATACTTGTTTTAAATATAAAAATTACTGTATTTGTCTGTTCAATTACAGCAGCTAAGATTGAAAAAAATATTTAAAACAACAGTTGTTAAAACACACACAGGTAAAAACATATTTAATTGGAAGAAAAAAAGCGTGGTCGCTATACCTAGCAGACAAACAAGTTATTTATGTTTAATTATTATCAAGGTAAACGTCTAACTATTTTTTTCCATATTATCTCTATGTCTAATAAATATGTTTGTGTTTGTTTCTATTTTTATATTGCTGGACTGTCTTAGGTTTTACATTAGTCAGAATTAACCCAAATTTTTAAAGGATTTTTATTATTTACTTTAAGTATAAACTTTCTGTCATATATGTGGCATATTTATTTTTTTTTAAATCTTATGTCAAGGTTGGGTTGTTTCATCAATATATTTTTACCCAGCTGATAGTATAAACGTGTGTTTGGCATGCCTGGCACCGTAGCATAGTGGTTAGCGCGCCTGCCTGTAACCCAGAGGTAATGGGTTTAAGGCTCGACGCTGCTATCATTGTGGGCGTATGTGTCCTTGGGTATGACATTTGGCGGCAATTGCTCCAACCCAGTAGTCACTAATGGGTTGTCCAAATTATCAGCCATACATGAACAAAATCCAAAAAAAATAATCACCCACAAAGTAACATACATGGTAACTCGTAAGCTGGCACGAGGTGTTAAACCCGTGTGATAACGACTGTCGTTTTCCGGCTATGCGAGGGTAAAGTAAGTTACATTCATGTTTAATAAAATCAAATATCATGTTTTCTCTATGTATTTAGAAGAAGCAATGGTGACAGAGTCGTCTCAGATCAAAGATGAAGACTCGGATGATTGTCTTGTGATGGACACAGATGATGAAGATAATCCTCCTCTTTCAACCACAACTCATGCTGGGAGTGGACTCGGCCTCACTTACGGGATGTCAGAGTCTCCAATATTCGGATCAGGAATTCAAAAAGTCATCAAAGAATCGCCAGCAGCTTCTACTATCCTCGGCACATGTGTAGACACCAAAGAATCAACTTCTAAAATAAAAACTAGAAGGTCAAAATCTTCTGTGATGCCAAAACAGTCCAAAACAACTATTGCCAGATCTGGCAGGAAAAGTATGAGTCAGTCCGCACTAGAAACCTCTTCCAGTGATAGTGAGAATTTAGAAGCCAGCAATAGCTCAGAAGATAATGAACTGTTTACCATAACTTCTAGAAGTAAAACGAAGAAGAAACAATCTGAGATGACAAAATATACACTGAAAAATGAATCTTTAGTTTCATCCACTCCCAAAACTCCATCCACGAAGACAGCTCCCACATCCAAGATCTTGAAACCGAAACCTCCAGTAAAAAAGAAGACCCCCTGAGAAGGAATCTAGTGTCGATCTTCTTGGACAAATCCTTGGAATGCAGAAAGAAAGAAAGGAATCAATTGATGATAAATATGTTCACGACGTACCGACATCTGCACATTCACAAGAGCAAAGGTGAAATAAAATATAATACTGTGGGCTAAGATGGGATATTGTTAGCGCCTGCATCTCATATTCGTCTGGCGCCGTGGCGTAGTGGTTAGCGCGCCTGCCTGTAACCATTAGGTAATGGGTTCAGGGCTTGTCGCTGCTACCATTGTGGGCGTATGTGACCTTGGGCAAGACACTTAACGACAATTGTTCCAACCCAGTGGTTACTAATGGGGTGGCCAAGTTATCAGCCATAAATAAAAAAATGAAATAATCCCAAAAAAATAATCACCCACAAAGTAACATATGGCACGAGGTGTTAAACCCGTGTAATAACGACTGTCGTTTTCCGGCCACGCGAGGATAAAAAGTAAAGTAAGTAAGTTTAAAGTAATTTTTGATTGTATTATAAACAATTAACAATGCTTTTTTAGAACTAAATTTTATAATTCTTTAAATATTCTTTAAAGAATACACTTTAAAGAATATTTAAAGTGTACCAAAGTAAGTCTTTGTTTACTACAAAATGTCATGTTAAAAGAGTATGAAATATTATCTCATCTTACAAGGCCTTAATATATACGTGTTAAAAATGCCCAATTTATGATAATTTAGTTATGGCGTTGCACAGTTGATGGAGCATTCACATTGTAACCAAAGGAAAAAGATTTATTTGCCATTGTGGATGTTTGTTTCTTTGGGAAAATACCTAAAAATATTTGCTTAAACCTGGTGGCCACTAATTGGTTTTCTGAATTGCCGTTGAAAAATCAATCACCCACTCTGTTAAATACATGGTAGGCCTACCCCCCAGAAGTATGTAGGAGCTAGGAGGTATATAAAATAGAAAAATTGTGTTATAAATTCAAGGATAAATCTGAATCATTTAGTGCTTCATAGTTTTTGCCTTATTTTAATCTTTCAATTATTTTTAATCATTTTTTTTGAAAAATATTTTAAGATTGCCACCAGTTCAGTTTCTTGATAAAGAAGAACTTCAGACAAGATCAGACGGACAAGTTTGTTTCTACAGTTTGTGGTTGTTTGGTGACATCAGAGTTCTAATTCGTGGAACAATACATGGAAAGATGTCTGTTGGGCAGAACGTAAGTTAACTATATGTGTATTTGGTTTATCTTTGTCTGTGGTGTTACTTTTTGTATGGGCTGTATATAAATACAGTCTGGCACCATAGCACTATGATTGGATGGCTTGTTGCATAACTAACGAATACTAGGTCAAGGTTGATGTTGATGGTACAAACAGTGTGTAAGCATGTGTGTACTTGGGAAAGATAGCAAATGGTCACTGCTGTAATTCAGTAGTCATATAAAAAAACTACAAAATTCATAACTTTAGGGTATATGAAATAGAACACTTGTGTTATAACATAAATGAATGAAATTTATTTCGTCTTTTTGGTCACGATAACAAAAAAAATGAACGAAAGAGTTTAAAAAGCGAAAACATAGGTAGTAACGGTAAAACAACGGTTGTTACAACACGCTTATTGATAAAATATAAAGAAATAATGTTTTAGATAAAAGGCGTGACCGTTACACCTTAACATCTGTTGTTACCAGCACTGTATGGTGCTAAACATGTTGTGATCATTTATAATATGGGTGGTTTAAACATGGTTCACAGTTATCTTAGCACTCAAAAAACAGGTTATAAACACAGGATAAAATCATCTGTTTTTTTATGAATTACATCTTCTACTGCATACCTACATATACCATTCAATTATTTAGTAGTAATTTTTACATCATATATTTCAATTTTCAGAAATCCTTATATGAGAGTAATGTTGTGATTCGTAGCAAGTTAGAATATCAACCTGAACTTGGATATGAACAACTCACACTGAGTGATGTTTCAACTGAGTGGATACATCTCATGTTTCGTCCCAAACCAACCTCAATATTAAGATGTAAGGCTGTTATATATTCTATTTTTATGTTAAAGGAAACAGTGTTAATTTTAATTTGGTAAATATGATATCTAGCTGTGTTATCATCACAAATATTTTCATCAGGTCGCATTGCTCCATCTACTGATAAGATTATGTGTTGTGATGTTCTCGCATTGCTCCATCTACTGATAAGATTATGTGTTGTGATGTTCTGACTGATCTCAAAGACTTAGCACCTGCATACAATGTCACAGGGTTCAAGTTAGTGTTTTTGTCCAATTATTTCATGTTAATACAATGAATAAACGTAACTTACTTTATTCCTGGTGGCCGGAAAATATTACTTAAGTTACAAAAAAAATATTACTAAAATTTTACCCCTTTTGGTGGATTTAAATACTGATCAACTTTTTTAAAATAACTGACCAAAATTACTTTTCAACCAAACTATTGCCACTCATTTAAAATAAGCAGCACCTTCAGACTATTGACATGCAATACCTTTAATTAAAACTTGATTAATTCACAGTGAGAAGTTGGCAGTCAAACTGTTAAATGTTCTGTTCCAAAAACTCTCCTCTACAAGTTTCAACCCTGGAACTTTCCTTATTTGCCACAAAGCTGGATCCAGAGAAATCATTACAAGAACTGGAATGTCAAATCTAAATGACAGAATGTAGATATTGAGTTCATGTACAGTGGGCGGGAAATATGGGACACTATTTTATTCTTTTTTTCTGATCCCATTTGGTCGTAAAAACAAAGAACATTTAAGGAATTATAAAACCGTATCCTCATGACTCCTATAGACCATTTTAATTGTTTGAAACACGTTTAGGATATTAGGTGTTAAAGGTGTCCCATCTTACCCCACTGTACTATATTTCTGTTGTAATTAGCAATGGGTGTTATGTTATATTTATGAAACAACAAAGGTTTTAATTGGGTGGCATTACAGGCCTTCAGTGGTTATTTTTTAGCACCAAGTTTTTCAATTGTTTTTACTTATACCATTTTTAGAAAGCTTTAGAAACAATAGTTGCATTATTTTCTGTATTTTAATGTACTTAGTCTTGTGGGTTAATCAATATTTAGAAAACCTGTAAGCCAGCAGTCATTTGTTTTTATGCTTTACCAGGGTTCTGTACGACTTACAAAAGGAATATGGAAACCCTGGCCGTTTTGTGGCTTGTACAGTGAACAATATACCATATGTGTCTCTCGACCTAATGAAGCAGCTTCCTTGGCAAGAGAAAGCAAACCATCTTCCTGGGACTTTTGATTGTGCAGGGCGAGAGAATGGGGGCGAAAAAGTCAGTCCTTCTACCAAGAAAAAAAAGAAAAAGGCGAAAAAGGCAAAGAAATTACACGACATGGCCGTCGGGCGAATTGATCGCTAGCTTTAGTTTGTTGTCTATCTTAACGTAAACTGCGTTTCCTTCTCGCAATTATCGCCAGCGGCATCCTTCTCTATAGACGTTCGTCACGATCGCCATTTTGCCCTGCGCTTCGATCACGTATACACAGTAAAGAGACGCCATCTAAAATCTGAATTACTGCAATGTGTCACACGTCATTATTATCTACACAACACACGTAATTTCTAATACACCCACAACTCCCCCAGAGAAACGTTAGATTACAGTCATGTTTTCATACATTTGAACCGTTGGATACAAAAATAAAGTCAAAATTATCACTTACGTTGCTTAACACAATAAAGCACAATAGCATCGATACATCTTTTGTCCTTACTCATGAATAAATAATTTCATTGTACTTGTAAAAAAGCAATATCTTTTTGTTATAAAATTTCATTTTGTTGAAACTCATCCATAAATTAGCTGCTATATAGCACCCGTTATGTTGCATCTTTAAAAATGATTATCTTATATTTGCTAGTTGTGATTGCAGCGTTTACGCACTTCACGATTTCTGACGATCTTTGCCGTAATGAGGGTAAGTCGAAATTTACGTTTGTATTTTGCTTTGAAGGTATAATTAATGGAAACAATGTGTTTGTAAACCGCATTGAAGCGTAAAAGCATTTATGCCGATTTTCGATATTACCCATGGCTGATCCGCGTTATTTTTAATCTGACCGATTTTAGATGTGTACCAAGTTACGTCATTCGGGGTTAGAAACAAGCGATGGGTATTTCAGGAAACTGATATAATGGAAACAACCAACGCTATTGGTAAGTTAGAATTCTAAAGTAATATAGTATGGTGGGAGAAGATGGGACACATTTTCGTTCTGTTATCTCTTCCCGTTTGGTAGTAAACAAAGAACATTTAAAAAATTAAAAAACCGTATCCTCACAACTTCCGTAGACCATTGTTAAATGTTTAATGATCTATCAGGAATTTTGGATATCATGAGCTAAAGGTGTCCCATCTTCCCCCACCCTTTTATGTTAATATTGTTGAAATACAATTAGTGTACAAGATTATATTAGTTGTTGTGTTAGAATATTTACGTATAGAACACATGTTTATAACAAAGTGAATATAATTTTCAGCCTCTGATTTCCACCTAACATCTTGCCCGTATCTTGAGCGCCACCCTGAATATATTGGTATGTTCGCTCTCCGATACATGCCCGACTACTGGTGGACAGGAGATATAACAGAGGAATATGTTTGCGGGTCAACTACCACACCACCACGTTTGCTGTTGGGACGGTTTAACCTACAAAACTCTGAAACGTTCTATTCTGGTGACACAAATGTTCCTAAAAACGGCTCGTGCTGTTTTTACATTCGAGAGCATAAATGGTTTCCAAATACCGTTTCATTCGAATATGACAACATGTTCGTTAAAAGGTGAAACATTTTCATTTAAAGTTGCGGCTTACGGTATATAGTTTTGTTTTGGGCTTGACACATGAGTGACATGACACAGCCGTGGTTAGAGTGCTTTTATCGTAATGGTGCTATAACCATCGATTTGCAACGCGAGAATAATTAAATGACATTCTTTCAGTATTGGAGACGGCAAGCTATCAGTGGGTGAAGTATTGACGCACGAAGATAAAAACGCAAGTTCATTTATTTTGTCATCTTCCCACATCGATACACAACTACACGGTAAATGCTGTTTTTTTTTCAGAGCTAGTTTTTTTAATGGGTATTTTAACCAAAAATATTTGTGTAGCGTATGTTTTTTTTAAGCAGGCAGTAACAAAAATGACAAGCAAGTGTATTAGTGGCCGATTATTAAAGCACAAATAGGGATGACCAACTATTAAATTGGAGTGCATTTATTTCGCATTGTAGTTTTTTTGGACGAGCAAAAAAATCTATATTGAATGCTACAGAACATTTTAAAACTTAAAACCACGAAAGAAATGAGCGGAA
This sequence comes from Ciona robusta, assembly GCF_009617815.1. Lineage (NCBI taxonomy): Eukaryota > Metazoa > Chordata > Ascidiacea > Phlebobranchia > Cionidae > Ciona > Ciona robusta. The sequence goes on along the minus strand of NC_143242.1, from coordinate 1,963,737 downwards.
AATATAGATGAAAAGGAAGAACTAACATACAGTGGGGTGGGGAAAGATGGGACAACTGTTATTCTAATTTTCGTCCCATTAACTAGTAAACAAAGAACATTCAAATAAGTATTAAACGGAAATCTCACGACTTCCATAGACCGTTAATTGTTTAAAACACGAGCACGATATTTAGATATTATGTGCTAAAGGTGTCCGACCTCCCCTCATCCTAATATATATATCATATGTTTACATTTTGTAATTAAGAATGCTTTATAGATTGGACCAGATTCGGAACATCACACATTCGTCTCATTTCCGTGTCCTCCGGATCAGCGAGTCAAACAGAATCATCAATGTCCTCTGCCGTATCCGCGTGTTCTTCACACTCAGATACCGAACTATTCCTTCCAGCGAACTCCATGGAAAACACCGGCGTGTTGGAGTTTTTGAAGCAGGCGAAAGGTTTGGTTTTTAGTTTTATACCAGAGGCTCTTAAACTGTGGGTCAACAGTGGAAAATACATTTTCAACAACAGGTTCATCTTATACAATGAGATTATAATTTAAAGGAAATCGTGAACCACGATCCACTATTCAGTTTTGAGTAGCGGACGAAACAAGTTAGGAACCACCCATCTGTCCACTTCACCGTGTAAAGTTTACAACTCATGTACCCTTACCCTGGTATACATTTAATTTAAACTAAAAGCTTTAACTACTTTCCAAATAAAATGCCTACAGATAAGTTTTAAATAGGCCGTATGTATATTCGTTATCGTTTATCCTTATTCAACAACCATATGTCAAGCAGTTCCTCACATTTGGCTTGGTATAAAAACAACGTCATCGGTTTGGACTTCGGCGGTGACGCAACCACTTCAATACACCCACCAATCACTACCGCCCGTACCAACCTCAGGACTGACTTGTGTTGTTCTATTTACTAATACTTCTCAATGGACGCCTGTGTCATGCGCTACAAAGTCGGCAATACTATGCCGTACTTCTGGTTCGTAATTATCAATTTTTATTGTTTTCCAATTTAGTTTACTTAGATTCACGGTAACATGTTTATTTGTACGTGTATTCATTTCTTCATTTATTCATTTGTGTTTACAATTTCTGATCAATTTAACGTTTTTTTATGTAATGTTTCAATGTATATTACTGTAATATAAGACAAATACCGCTAACACATACTCTATATTTCCTAACCGTGTTTACGACAATTTACAAAGTTTATAAAGTGTGTTCTATTTTAGAACCTTTGTCTTTTGGGATCGGTTTGAAACATTCTCTATTTGGCTTATCACTGTCCCACACCAAGAGTCAACGTCCATCGTTTTACGTCACCAACCACGTGACCGACGACAATGACGAGCAACTAATGGTGGAAGTTGTCGTGAGTTATTCGGCCGTTGCTCCCCGACCAGCGTTCGCCCCAACTCATAATTATAGGGTGGATATCTACTTGACAAAAGGCAACAATAGCGTCTCCGTAAGTAATTGCGACATATAGTAAAATAACGTTCAATATTTGACAGTTACTCCTCTACTAATCTTTAAAACTCGGCGGAATATTGCTTCAGTACAGAACTAATTATTTATTTATTTTATAAAACAGTATATACATTTTAAATCGGTCGGTCCTATGTTAATATAAAAAAAACACTGTTTTGAAAAAACAAATTATAAATTATTTTATGGAGCAAACACAGTTGAATGAATGTAACTTACTTTATCCTCGCGTGGACGGAAAACGACAGTCGTTATCACACGGGTTTAACACCTCGTGCCAGCTTACAAGTTACCATGTATGTTACTTTGTGGGTGATTATTTTTTGGGGAATTTTTTTAATTTTTTTATGTATGACTGGTAATTTGTATAAGCCATTAATGACCACTGGGTTGGAGCAATTGCCGTTAAGTGTCTTGCCCAAGGACACATACGCCCACAATGGTAGCAGCGACGAGCCTTGTACCCATTACCTATGGGTTACAGACAGGCGCGATAACCACTATGCCACGGCGCCGGTTATATCACATATAGTAGTGTGGGGAAGATAGAACACTTTTTCCTTAGTTTTTTTCGTCCAATTTGATACTAAAAAAAAACAATCAGAGAATTAAAAAAAATGTGTGCTCACAACTTTCATAGACCGTTGTTAATTGTTTAAATCACAATCACAATATTTGGTTCCTATGTGCTAAAGGTGTCCCATCTTTTCCCACTCTACTATATTTAGTTTTGCTTGTTTTTTAATATATATAATTATATACCTAGAAGTACAAACAGTGTCGTTTGCGTTCTATCTGTGATAATTTTGGTATAACATGGTTTGTGTATCTGTTCCAGCTTACCAGCATGGCTGTTACCCCGAAATGTGGTTTCGGTAGAAAGGACGAACGATTGACCCGGCATCTTGTTAACGTTCCACAGTTGTTGGAAGCTAATACTTGGTTATGTGGCCAGGATGTCAACATGCAAGCTAAACTTGTCACGACCAGCATAAACCAGTTTACTGTGAGTGTTGACTACGCAGTCATCGGTTGTGTCTAAGAACGCTTAACCGGAATTGCTTTAACGAATTGTCCGTATTAGGTTTATCTATTAGGACAATAAAGAAAATACTTCCTAATAAACAACAATTCGTAATTCTAAATTTAAATACACGGGGTGAATAAAATGGGGTTGCCACGGCACATCAATTAGTAAATGAATAAACAATCGAATGAATGTTTTTTATATTTCCTTCGTGGCGGATCAACGACAGTTGTTAGGCTATACCACAGGTATTCTGTTGCTGACAATCCGGATAACCTATGACACATAAGCTACCATTGAATTGAAACAATTGTTGGTAAGTGTTTGGAACACGCACGAAATTGTGCGGTACCAAATAAAGTAACTTTTAGGGGAATTACCATTCGGTTAAACCTAGCATGCCTAAAATGTTGCAAAACATGTTTTTCCAGCTCAGTTTTCCCGGACCATCAACGGTAAAGTTAAATCGTATCAGGACTAAAAGATCAAAAGAATGGACAATGTGTATTCATATTAAACTAACAGACGTGACGCATCACACCGAGATCCTAAGAGACCAATACGAATTTCTCTATCTACAGACATACCTGCATTCGAACACAAAAGTAAGTAGAAAGTATCGTTTGGTATGCAGTAGGGTGGGGAAAGATGTGACACACGTTCATTCCACTTTCTCGTCCCATTTGGTAATAAACTAAGAACATTCAAAGAATTGTAAAGCCGTATTCTCACGACTCCCATAGACAGTTGTTTATTGTTTAAAACACATCAGGATACTTGGATTTTATGTGCTAAAAGTGGCCCATCTTATCCCACAGTAGTATACAACAATCTGATTTGTAACTTTAAATTCAACTATCAAAGGTAAAAAAAATATAATTAAACTGGACTGTCTCAATCAATTAAAATGTTGTTAATCTAACACATAATTTACTTATTCCAGGTTTACATCAAATTCCTAATAGCTGGTATCAACTTAAAAGGGCACGAGAATTACTACTCAGATATATACAGCCTTCTTAATTTAAAACAGTGGTACAGAATATGTTTGGTACGTGAGAGCAATACTATTCACACCTATGTAGACGGTAAAAGGGACACAGACAGTCATGCTAAGGACACATATGCCAATAACCTTTTCTGGCCAGGTCAGTATCATCACGATGAATTTATTAGTGAATCATAAATTTTTATTTATTAATTTTTTTTTTAAATTTTTAAGGAATTTTCTTTTTAATTTTTAAGTATATAATTATTAGGGCTTCATTTCAGATGGCGATTTTGTATCCATCCTCTCCCCGACATCGGACACATGGCAGCTTGCTGAGTTAAAAGTTTGGTCTGTTGCTCTCGAAGTCGCCGAAATACAGTTAATGACATCATCATGCACGTCGACAGGACTTCGACCTCCCGACGTCATCTCATGGAACTTACATTATGTTGAGAACCATCTTGACTTGATAAATTCTCAGCAATTAAAAATAGAATCTCCGTGTGAAGGGACTTTACCACAATATCAACTCGCTAGCTCAGAAATTCAACTCACAGCATTTTGTAATAAAGGTAAGAATATGAATAGATAAGGACTATGTGGACCAATATTTGGTTTTGCCTTGGTATAAGCTGCAGAAATTGTAGTCCCAATGCTTTTTTGTGGGCAACTACAATCCTTGTGGCACAGATATTTTCTGTTTCTGTTTCATATCCCTCAAAGAACTATGCAGCATTTATTATGAATGAATGAAAGTAACTTACTTTATCCTCCGATGGCTGGAAAACAACAGTTGTTATAACACAGGTGTTCATACACCTCGTGCCAGCTTAGGAGTTACCAAGTATGTTACTTTGTGGGTTGTTATTTTTTGTGGATTTTGTGAAAGGACACTTTAGCCCACAATCATAGCAACGACAAGCCTTGAACCCAGGACCTCTGGGTTTGAGGCAGGGGTGCTAACCAACTGTCCTGACGCACGCTTTTATTAGATACCTTCAATGTAGTTTAAACTTGTAGTAGCTAACCAATGCTGATATTTCAGATTACGTTCAGCTCACTGATTGGTCCATCAAATTTCCCAAGCTAACTACGACTGGTCAGAACCGGATCTGGACAAACGTTCACACCTCTATTTATATCACGGGATCAATCACTAACTTATATAATGCAGATTTTATTACACTGGAAAGTGCAATACAAGTGGAGGTAAATATAGATGTAGTAGGATGGGGTAAGATGGTTCATGTTTTTATCCTCTATTATCTTTCCATTTGGTAGTAAACAAGGAATATTTACAGAATTATATACAATATAACTAAATTCTGAAAACCTAAAAATCACGTTGTTATTTGATAAAAACACAATTACAAAATATCAGATGTTTTATGTGCACAATATCCCTATTACCTCACAGTACTATATGATATAAATACATTTAAAAAAAAAACAGTTTTTATTATGTGACCCGAATAAATAGTATTGATTATAAATATTTTAAGAAAAGTCTTCAAAGTTATTCTTCTGGTAATTCCTCATTCAGGCTTATCTCTCAGTAAGTGCAACTCCAACCACATCGACCCAAATGATGGAAGACATTGTCACCAATTCATACGAGTTACCTAAATATGCTCGTCTGAAGAATCTTAAAAGAGGGGAAAGCATATTTATGGATGACATCATCGTAGTAATTGATGGCGGAAAAATATCTTCTATTAAGGTTACGCCTTTGCCAATATAGTCTTACTCTCACCAGTGTAAAACAATGTATTTTAAATGGTAATATATATTTAACAAAAGTATAAGCCCTACATACTATTAAATCCTGAATGAATGTAACTTACTTTATTCTGGCGCGGCCGGAATGCGGCAATCATTATAACACAGGTGTTTATACACCTCGTGCCAGCTTACAAGTTACCATGTATGTTACTTAGTGGGTGATTTTTTTTATATAATTTGAACAACCTATTACTATTAGTGAACACTGGGTTGGAGCAATTGCCGTTAAGTGTCTTGCCCAAGGCACATACGCCCACAATGGTGAAAAAAACAATAACTTACAAGATGCGTACATGTTAACGATATGAATGAAATAAGATAGCTGCATAACATACCGGGTTACATACATATCTTACATTTAACTACTACATGCTAAGTTTTATCTTGTACAGGATACAAATTCTGATTTCATAAAGTACAGCTGCAGTTCTTTACAGCTTAACCTTTTGTTTACAGACTCGAACTGAAGGAGATTTATATTTACATATTGCCTTCATGCCATTGGATGCACGTATACATGAAACAGTTACGCCTCAGTGGATTAGCCAATCAACAAACAGCATGCTGCAAGAACTAACAACCACAAGTATAAAAACTTTTCTAAATTCTGTAATTGAACAATTAGTTTAACTATTCCTCTATTCTGTCCAGACCAACAAGACGTGAGAGTCGAATACTTTTCCGTATCACCAGTAGTTGGAGCTACAGCGCACATTACAGCACACATCTCTGCACAGTCTTCACCACAAGGAGAACTTGGAGTGTATTCATACGCGTAAGTCCAAAATCTGCAATCACAGTACAATCAAACTTATGGAATAATACCCAAAATGTGGTTTAACAAGGACCTTATTCACATAGAATAGAACATTACCATATATTAAAATGAGCAGGCCGATCAACTTATTTATTATTTGTTTTCTACTTTAGGACAAAATTATGGTTTTCCACTTCACCCCTGATTGAAGATGGCGTTTTCTCCGGGTTTCTTCCATCTGTTGGTAATACGGTTGCTAATGGAAGCACGATTCGTCACGTTGTTCCCGGCACTTACTCTATTCCTGTTATTACCAACACTGCTTTATGTGGACCCATATACGCTATTCTAGAGGTATTTTTACTAATTTATTGGAAGTTATACTGTGGTACTCATGCATACAAGACATATATATTTTGTTTTTACCACATAATATTTGCGAATATATAATGTGTCTTATTGACCACTAACACAACATGTTAACACAAAATTTGTTCTGTATTATATGAATCAGTGTAAGTAATCAAACTTTTCTTATCCATGAACAAATCACCCAAAACTGCATAAAAAAGCAGTTTCCTTTATTATTTTTATTTTATGAATATTAAATAATGCAACTAATTTATCAACCAAGGCGAAAATGGTTGATGATCTTCAAGAGATTGACACAAACAACAACCATCTGGCACAGAAGATCATTAGAAGTTGTCAGAACGGTAATATTGTTGTTTATAAATAAATCTTTTTCATTTCCCCTTTATTAACGGGTCAATACCAAACTAGACTTAAGCTACGTTTAAGTTTAGTTAAAAAATTTTTGGCATAAAGTGACCCATTTTCTATTCTAGACATCTTCGCCATTTCAAACTTCATCCATCTTTCTCCTGGACCCATATACACCGGACTTCCCTTCAACATAACAGCCAGCTTCATTATATCATGCACAATCTACCCATACTGTGATGTTCCCCTTGCCCTTGAGAGCGACAATACAAACTTTAATCGTAAGTTATTTTGCTTTTCCCAAAAAAGGTACAACTGAGGACGTATGTCATTTTAAGCAAGACACCTAATTTCAATGCTCTGACCTAGCTGTTCTTTATAAATCCTTCTTTTTACGTTGAATAATAATCCGACATAATAATCACTCACAGGGAAATCCTGATTATTATGTTTGACTTTTCTCAGCCATGGGGCAAAAATAATTTACACTCAGTCGTTCATTTCATTTGATTTGAACGACTTGGATCTAGTGGTTGTTTATTTTTTTTCTATTTAAAATAATGCATTTGTATAATAGCTTGTTGTAATTACAGTTCAATTCGACTTAAAAGTTTCAAAAAAGTTTGCAACCATGGAAACTACTTTACACGAAGTCACCGTCCTGCCAGGCTTGGGGTAACTTAATAATTTTTATTTGCTAATTAGTTTTTTTTTATTTTGTGTAACATTATATGTGCAAAATTAAAACAGTTAAGCATGTTTTTTTACCCCGATAACTGGTGGTGAATTTTGTTTTTCACCATAACAGTAACAATCATACATTGGTTAGCAATAAAGGAAATGTGTTTATTTTTATACCCATTAGTTTCTAGCCTACTTTGTGTTTTACTGCATTTTATTTAAAAATTATATCTGTCTCACAGTGAGACCTTTGGTTCATTAATAGAGGAAAACAGCAAGCAAATGTACGTTAGGATGCTCGGCACATTTTCTCTAGAACAGACATGTCAGTCAGACAGTGCGGAATTATTCGTAAGTTTTTTACTTTGTGTAAAATAACTTTATATTGTTTATTGATTAAAGTTACAACTTATTATCAGTTGAAAGTGGAACCAGGCAAAGCTTTGTCTCATCTGAGTGAATCGGTGAAAGATAACAACCAACTGTCCATTCCCCTCACCAAGATTTTGTGTGCATTAAGTAAGTTGGAAACATAACTTGTTGGTTTAAAACTTTTTATAATCAACATGTAACCTCTTGTATAATTAAATGTTGTCATCAGTGAAGCGGCCGGGATGTTAAACCAATTAGTTGTACCTATGTTTTAAACTATAAACATGTTTAACCAACTGTCATTTTGTCACTATATCTCTTCATGTATGCACTTGCATTTATCACATACAAATAGGTACCAATTGTTTCAGTCACTCAATTGTAAACCATATACAAATTTTCAAAGGCCATTCCAGTAATTTCAAAAAAAGCTTTAAATTCTACTGATAACGATTTAATGTCTTTTACAGGTGAAGTAAAAGTCTCAGTTTTAAGTTTTCACGTTTCATGCATGGATTGGTCACCTCAAGTTCAATGCCCGATCAAGTTATCAGTGAAGTTCGTCTCCAACGATCCATTACAGTTTTCCCAATACCGTTTTCAGCCATTATCACGAATGTCGCCGAAAATATTTCTCACTAAGCGAGTGAACTCTTTGGCTTTATCTAAGTGAGTGCATCTATTTGTTTAAAAACATGGGCAAATTTAATGATATGTGACATATTCTACTTATTCTTTTAAAACTGTCTGTTTATCCCACAACATGCCTTATGTAAATATTTTTTCTTGCAGTGATCTTGTATTTTTGTCATATTCTCCATCTTCTGGGGTGAAATTGACAGAAAAGGCCGTTGTTCAGTCAGGAGGTTTATCCTCGTGGGAAGTCTTGATGGAAGATGGAGTCGGAGTAACCTTAGATGATGTTGCCGCTCTTCGTTTTTGTGGCTCAGAAGTTGAGGCTTGCTCTTGGGTTGGAGACACAGCAGGGCAGTTGTCGAATCTCACAGAAATCGCAGACGATGGACCCATACAGTATGGATCATAATAATTTTGCTGAATATTTAACAACAACATTTCACTTTTGTTTTAGATGCACAAGCATATTCATTTCTTGTCCCAAACTCAAACTCACCTTTGATCATTTTGAAGTTCTTTCTCCTTCAGGATTTGTAACTGCTGGTCTTACAACGGCCATGCAGGTTTAATAGGCATTTAACACTTTTTGACATGAGCTACATATATACAACATTACAGGTGTCAGGTTCGATTCGAAACTCGGGCACACAAACCATCATGCCAAACCCAACAAGTGGAGTGCTTGACCTGAAGCTGTCTTTATATTTATCACAAGACGTATCCAATTTGTCATTTTCAGCTGTCCAGATAGATTCAGGTTTTTAACTTTTATACTAATGCAAATATTTGTTCTGGTGTGTTATCTGTTTAATGTATCGGTCATGCTTTTTGGTTTTAACTTCTGCATGTTCACTTTATTATTACTTTATGTTTTTTTTTTAATTTAAAAAACTATTCTGACTTTCACTTTAACTGAACAAACAAAATAAAGTATTATTAAACACAATTTACTTTGCAGGTTTACAATTCCATCCATCCAATGGAGCAAAATTCAGCTCCCCACTTCTACCTGGAGCTTCTGTTTCGTTTAAACATGCATCACTTGACCTTCATGTTCCAACACAACTCTGCATCTCACCTCTTTACGTTGTTGCGTATATTACATCAGATAATAATGGCATCGCGTCAAGTTATGATAGCAGATCATTCCCACTAAAAGTTAGTAATTTTTATGTTTATAGTTAGTAATGAAATAGATAAGCATATACATGAAAGTACAAACATATATAAAAGACACTTAAATATTAGTTTACTCATTTAATGTGTTCCACATATAAATATTAATAAAATTTAGGAATAAATAACCCACAAAATTACACATATGGTATGTCATAAGTAGACTTCAGCTGTATAAAACAGAATACATGTTTTAACGTCTGTTATTGCTTTTTAAAGATAAATGATTTACATTTATTGATACATTTTTAAAACTGCATTTTAGGTATTTTGTAAACCAGGAACGTATGAATACAGTCTTGCTAGTTTATCAGTGAATGCAGATGTATCAGCTGAGCTACAACGATTAGACGCTGAACCAACGATTGCAAAAGGCGACCTGGAAGTTACCATTGTCTCTGAAGTTCGACCTTCGCTAATTGACAACAGCATATTGCAGGTTACTGATTTAAAATTGTTGTAACTTTTGTTGACATGCCATGTAAATAACATGACCCTAAACCTAAAGTGTAGACAAAACGAAAGCTACTTTTTCGTTTATAACTTAGTTGCTGTTTTACAGTCACTTGACGATGTAAAAGAAAATCGAGCTACAATTCGTTACTACCTCTCCTTTGATTCTGAGATTGATAATAAAGACATAGAAATACCAGATGATTACCGACTTTTTTCTTCCTCTCTCACTGGAACTCCACTCTTTATGTCTCGTCATATTTCCTCTGATGTTCATGTTATGTTGAGCTCAAAATGGAATTCGCAGAAGATGCTTTTGGAAGTTGAACATCAGTTTCATTTAAAGATTGAAACGGCAAACTTAGATTACTGTGGAATAATATATCTCATTGCAGAGATGGATACTACTGGACCAACCACTTCTTTAATCACTAAACATAAACTCTTTACCAAGGTATTTCCTTTTACCTGTTAAATATGCCATGTCCATGTAGTATAGCATAGTTGTATTCGTTCATATGCGCAATATATATATTCATTTGATTGGGTAACTTGGGTAACTATGGGTAACTATGGGTAAAAACTTATATAAGAGTTATATACAGTTAAGTTTAACCATTTAACCAAGGTTCTTTTCTCATAGTTCAACTATACATGCTCTTATGATGTGTTCCAAATCCAAGATCGTAAAGTTGAAGTATCATGGGTTCAAGTCCCTCTTCGTTTAGCTGTGCCCAACCTTGCAACTTTTACGTTAGCTGTCACATCTTTATCATCTGATATCAGCAGAGAACTAGATGATGCAGAAGATGGATCTGCTCACGTGCTGTTTCGCGTGACGTCATCCAGTGACTTTTTAGGAAAAGAGAATGTTATAAACATTGCGGTATGTAGGAAAGGATCAGGGCATTTTATATTTGCTAAACATTGTAATATGTTTATAGAAGTGGAACTTATTCAAGCTTTATGAATAGATTACCTATTTAAAGGGCAGTTTACCGCAGCAGTGTACAGAACAATCTTTCTTCATCAGTTTCAACTGGTGCATGCAAAGTAATTAATGACAAATTTAGAATTTCTCCTCCAAGTTCAAACAAGTTGTGTAACTTGTGGTAAAACACAAAATGGTGTTGATAAATAATGTCCCTATATAAAGTTCTACTAAATAAGTACAAAAATGCTTAAATCCTCGCTAAGAGTTTTTTAACAAGGCAGTTCATAAAAATGAAGCTTTTCAACCTGGGCTCACACAACCAAACCTTTTTAGTTAATGGTCTACAGTCATGTTTGTGCTTTTTCAGACTATAGATGAATCGTGGATCATATCCCCTCCATTATCAACTGGATTCAAGAAACAAGCTACAAATGTTTATGTTGCACGCGGGTATATTGTTCTACCAGAAAGTAACCTATGCAGGCTGCAGGTAGAATTAAAATTAAAAAATCTGAAACTAATAATAATATTAATTTATTGAAAAAAAACAAGGGATTGTAGATACTGAGAGTGATAATTTAGGTGACTATTTTCAGTTTTTGTTTATTAAAAATATAAAAGTAATGGTTTAAATTTATTATTCATTCATTTAAAAATAAAACAGTTCAAATTGTTACATTAGTCAACCCAAGATATTTTTGAAAATGGCTCATGACATAATGTTGTGTTCTTATTTTTTTTTAAAGAGCAATGATGTTGAAAAGGTTGCTTTTCTCCCATTTACAGAGGTATATTCACCTGGAAGTTATTCCTGGCAACAGCGAGAAGATTTCCAGTATTCGGTTCGCGCTGACACAAAACAATCGTGCAACAGCGCTTCTAAGTGTCAGCTGTGACGTTAGTCGACACATAGACTTGGTTCCACAATTTAGAATTTCAAAAGCTGATTCTGCTACTAACACGGGCATACATTCAACTGATTTAAACTTTTTCTTCAACTTAGATGTTTCTGTCTTTTTCACAGACTCAAGGTGTGTATTGTATGCTTTCTGAACTGTTTTAACTTTTTTACAATCCAAGGTATAAATTTGATTATTTTTTTATTTATTCTTAGCTCTAACATCTTATTTCTTTTGTGCAGTTATGCCATGGATGCCATCAAAGACTCAGTTGCCGGGAACACCCATTTTGATTTTATGTTCTTTACAAGTTCATCTCTTATCTTAAAACGAAGTGGTGCAAACCCAATCGCATATTTCAAATCTGCCGACAATATTGCCGATCTTCAAAAGGCAATTAAGTATAGTGGAACCATTCTTTCTTTAAGTGGAAAGTTTGCTGTACAACAAAAATATGCCGTCAAGGACTGCTGCAAAGGCAAGCGTTTTTGTAAATTGCAAACATATTAAACACATAAAAATAATGGGAACCAATGGTAGATTTTATTACTCCAACATATCTAATAGTTGTATCCTCTTTTTTTGCAGGAGATTCAGACCAGCAATGTTATGTTGGTGTTTGGATTGATAGCACTATGAATATTGATGAAGATGGTTTCAGTGGAAAAGTAAAAAAACTATATTTTTAATCATAATCTACATAACCAAACTAAAATGAACCAATTACACTTAGCAAACATTACAGTTCTTGTATACAGATTAATAAAGGAATATATCTCTTTAATTCCACTAAATACTGTTTTAATCATTTTTTTATTATTATGTGTTCTTATAATTATTAGCATCTAATGTAACCATGTTTTTTTATCAGATAATGGAAAGGGATGAATCCAACAACTTTCTAACAGCACTGATGCCATTTGACTCCAAAATTTGCTTGGTCAATCACACCTACATAACACATTTCAGAGCCTCCAATGCAAATATATTGGGACAAGTGTTTCACAAACCTAATGACAACAGCTTCAATTTTTCTCTCTCTGTCTACTCTTATGTAGTAGCTTCTCATGCCCAAAACCAGTTGCCTATTTCACAATCATTTTCCATCATGATCTATGTCAAACCGGTTACAAGTCACCTAGATCACCCTGTGCATCATCATACTGTAATTTTACAACTTGAGCATATTGCTGACAACTATTATAGCGGTGAATCTATGTTCCATCTAAGTTTGCCTTGGAGTCATAACCTTTGCGATCAAACACTTCATATCAATGTGACTATTGCTGAACCTGGTGGTGTGAATGGTATATCTTCAGTCACAAATGTACATACCAGTTGTTTGGGTAATGTGGTGCAACTACAAAGTTTAAAGGTAAAATACTAACTTAATATTTGTTTTGATTTAAATAAAAATTTTAAACTATAGTTTTCATTTCAAATTTAATTACTAAATTTTTTATTTAGGTTTCAGCTGGAAGTAATATCACATCTGGCACAAATCAATTTCTATTCAACCCTCTGTTTTCCTATCCAATTTTAATCAGTGGAAACATGTCGAACCATGGACTGTACCCTGTTCCAAGTTCTGGCTACAAAATTTCAGTGCAAGCTCATGCCAGTGATGCCACGTGTACTTGGCAAGTTGCAGAGTTTGAACATCTACCACAGGTGGAACTACAACCACAGAAAACTGTCAACACTGCTTTCAATATTAACTTCTCTGCTGATGAATGTGTTTGTCAAGAATTCGCTCATCATTCAAAAGCAACAATTTCTTTCACCCTACATAATAACTTGAATTTGGCTTTACCCTACACACAGTCAACAACTGATGTAATAGTTGATATAAACTGTATGTTGGTTCCAATATTACCAGCTTCAGCTTTCGTCATCATTCCTTATGATCTTATCCCTGTGTCAGTCTGCTTCCAAAATAATGTATGCGATGACCAAACTTTAACAAGCATAACCTGGACTTTAGACTCAGAGAGTTTGATGTTAAACACCATTGCTGAGCTAAAGTTTCCAGAAATTCAATACCTTCCGGAAAAATACCGAAAATTTGAAAGGCAAACATATGCCCCTACATCCTATTCATTTTCGTTACGATCAAGTGAAGAAGTATTTGAGCAAGAATTAGAGCCTATGGTTCTTAATGTGGGAACAGCAAGTGGTGGAGCAACTTGGGGATTAGTGGAGTCCAATACTGTAAGATTCAGGTGAATTAATCAGGGTTGATTTACTAGTCATGTTGGCTTTTGTTTGTACCACATTTTAATACCAAGCAAACCAATTTTAAAACCTAATTTTTATCTTCATACTAGTAATTTAAAATAATACCAATAATACCCTTATTTGATTCTTCGGTTACGGTAGCGATGATTTAGAAACGTTTTAAACCCAAAATAGTATACAGCTACAAAACTTAGGTTAGTATAACACGCTTTCAGTTAAAAACATATTTACATTTGATCAAAAGAAAGTAAGCTTGGTCCTACACTTGACCCATTGAATGACCCATTTACGTTTAATTATTATCAAGTTAAACTTCCAACAGAAACAAAAAAACACAACCTGTGTAGGTATTCTCTGTTTTATAAAAAAACACTTAGATATATTTAAAAATCACCTAAACAGTTTAAACCTCCAACAATCTGTTCATTATAGAGAAGAGAAATCGGTTTCACTTGACCTTTCAAACCTTTCAAGTTTTGGTTATCTTTGTGGACGTCCAGTGATCTTAAACATGAAAATGAAACTACTTGAACAGAACTCATCTAAACTTGTTGAAGTTGACAATACAAATAATGAAAAACATTTTCAAATTCTATCTACCTGTACACATGATGCTATATCAGTTTTTGGAGGAAAAAATACTTTCACATCTTCCCAATTCCCAGTTAAACTATCATCAATTGGCAAGCAGGACGTTGAAATTAGTCTGAACCTGTTGCTTGCCGATGTTTCTACTTTGACACTGCAACAACTAGCAAGTGTTGTTTCTTTTCAAGGCTTTTTATCTGATGATGTATTTTGGGATGATACAGACACTGTAATTAGTGATGACACCGTAGTATCTTTTGGAAATTTTGAAGGTGACTATGTACAAATAATGGAATTTTACCACCATCGTATTTTTCTTATTGGTAAAACAAGCTGATAAGTAGCATGCTAATGTTCAACATGCTGCACATAAGCAAAATATTCTCCATTTATATTTAGCATACATTTATTAACGGGAGTTATTTATGTTTCTTGATCTGCAGAAATGAACTCCTTATATACAAACTACAGACAATTTTCAGTTACTACTAGTGTAACTCTGCACCCTGTTGCCATAACTGACTGTCAAAACACCAAATATCTGATTATACTTGCAAACCCCACAAGTACGTGGCGAGAGTATAAATTGATGCAAGAGAAAGTCTTAGACAACAACTATGTTGTTTTCCCTGCAAATTGTGTTAACCAATCAACTGAACTTGAATTGAGTTTTAAGGATGGAAGTAATCAAATTACCATTGCAAATAGTACAGAAAATTTAGAAGTTGAAGTTAAGGTAACAATTTTAATTATTTTGATCAATGTTTTGTGGTATAGTTTTTTTTCTAAAATTTTAATTCGATTTAGTATACTCTTATAGTCATTGTGATCATGTTAATAGAAAGTTATTTTGGCTACTAGAGTGGTTAGAGTTTTCAACATGTAACCAAAAGATATCTGGTTCAAGTCCAAATTATCACAGACACAAAAACGATCCAAAAAGTATATAAATAGTAAATCTTGAGCAGAAATGTCAACAATGTTATATAATCTGACAGTTCCCTGTCATTTGTTATTCATTCAAATTGCTGAAGTGTTTATGATTTTTTTATTTATTTAAGTATATCTGTTTACAGGTAACTCTGAAACTGACCTCTGTTTTAAACCATCTTGATAATGGAATCATATTTTCAATTACTTCTGGTTTACATGGGTTGGATGCTGATCCTTCTAGTATTGACTTGAGTGAAATACCTTCACAAAACATTGCTAGAAGTCAGTTTACGTATGCGAGTACACTAAACAACCATACATTAAATACTTACAATGCAGATATCACTGTTGTTATCAGGTTAGTACTTTGTATTAGTGGTAAAACAACTGTGAATTCCGTCTTTTTATATAGTTTAATTCCGTTTTTTCTTATAATATTAATTCATGTAATCGTAGAGAAATATAAAAAAAATTCTTACTGTATTCTAATTATATTGTGTTATTACAAAGCTATAAAATATGATTTTTTTATAAAGGGTAATCGACAATGATCAGAACCAAAAAGTAAAAACACAATATATTTAAAAATAGTTAATGTTGTAAATTTAAGGTTTATTTTAAATGAAATACAATTTCTGTTTTAATTTTTTTTTCATCTTGTTAGATCGAGTATTTTAAACCAGCATTGTGGAAGAATGCAACTTTATATCCAGGTCTCTTCTTCAGGCAGTTTAATGGATAAAAACTTGGAAAACAACAGCATTAAAAAATCGGTAATATATAAACTAATTTTTAGTTCAAATCATAACTTGAATTGAATGTAGGTTCTTCTACTTTGCCCTGAAGATGTTTATGGCATTGGTGCAACAGAATGGCAGATCCCAAAAGAAATTACGGAAAACCTCTCTGACAAATTAAGTCTTAATGTATCAATTCAAGTAAAAAGTGTTTTATTTATAGTGTGTAAAAAAATCTGATATTTTTATTTTTTGAAAGGTGTATAATGTAAAGAATGCTAAGCTGGTTAAACCAAAGCTCAGATTTAAGTTGTTTCTGCACACCACTGCTAAATTTAATGCAGTAACTGCTGTAGAAGTGGGACCGCTATCATACAGGTAAATTCTTCTTATTTTGATGGTAGATTTTCAGTTAGGCACTTACTGATACATTGTGCTGGCCAGAGTTCATACCAAACTACTGCTAGACACAATACCTGCTACTTGTGTTCAAGCTTCTGGTCAAGAATGTGTTGCTCTAATGTATTGAAGTTTACCAAATGCCAAGAAAAAAGCGAATTTTTACTTGCTCCATTGTAGAAATCAACTTATTAACTTATTTCTAACTTAACATTACATTTATTATTTCAGCCAGTATCTTTCCACTGTTTCGTCTCAAGTTGATGCAAGTATTTTGATCAGTGACCACTTTGTGCATGCGGTCAAAAATATCAATGTAAACTTTACTGTAAGTCTTGTCAAACAAAGTTAAAATAATTAAAATTCTCTTTAAACTTGTTTTAATATATAAAGAACCCATTTATTACATATTATGACGTTATAACTTTTTATTATTAATTTTAGGTACCAGTTACAGCTGAAATATGTGGCTTACATCCTGGCTATGTAACTGTGGTTGTGCATGGGGACTCTGCAGCAGAATATGAGACAATCACCCAAAATAATTTTGCAACTACTGTTATTAATTCAACAATATGGAATTCCTTGTGCTCGGTAAAAGATTCCAAGCCAGCCAATGGGATTTGGTTTGCTCTGGATTCTGCAGAAGTTGCTTTGGTCCCTGGAGAACCAGGTAGTTATAATACACAGTTTTTCATTTATATATTTATTTATAGCGTGTTTTATCGACTGATGTTTTGTGGTTAATACCCATTTCTTCGTTGTTGAAATTAATACAGTGTTCGTTGTTGTAATCAAAGGAGTAGACTAAACTTATCTTTAAAGTTAAGTTAGAGTATTAATTCAAATAAATCAAATTAAATTAATTTCAAATAAAATCAAATCTAGGTGAAGACTGTTTTTCTAAGACATATTCAACTCTAAGACATATTTTTTCCAGACCTTTTTTTACATATTAAATTTTTAATTACCTATATTTGCACCCTTACTACCTTTGAAATAATTTTTAATAAAGAACCACCCCTGTTTAAAAATAACAAATTAATTTATTTTAGGAAATTCTTTGGAATATCGTTCATTTACATTCAATGTTGGGTTTAGTATCGTCCGTAATGACAGTAAACTTGCTGCTTCCTCTATAGCTCAACTGGACATAGTTTCTCAGTTGGAATTCTGTCTCACAGATCACAATGGAAAGTGTATTGACCATCAGTATTCAATACCCTTGACAATGAATGAATATACATGTTAGTTATAAACAGATTCATTGTTTTAGTAAATTTGATATTATTTGTTTTTTTGGAGAAAATATTCTTATTTCTGCTCATAGACGTATCTGACCATAAAACATGATTTGTACAGAATAGAACATTTTGTGGTAGTTTTACAAAAAGTTAATTTATTGTTGTCAATACATGTTTGCAGTGAATTCAGCAAGTTCGTTTTACGCTAATGGTTATGACTACAATATCGACCGAAGTCATTCATTGTATGAACATGCTGATGATTTGTGCAGGTAAGAAAATGGGCATGTGTGGTCACAATTATTTTATCAATCTAAAAATGTCTTTTATCACAGAAACTTTGGCTACAGACTTGCCATTTTAAAAGACCCTGCTTTTATCCCTGTTTTTGCATGGTATGCTCATATTAATGGACTTAATAGAAGGATATGGATAGGTAAGTCACTCAATCATTCAACTGATATTATAAAGTATGTGGAAATGTTATGCAGGTACGGACTCTGTGTTGAAATATGGTGATTGGCTTTGGCAGGATGGAACTGAAGTTCTTTTACCAAGAAAATCTACCTACACACAATGTAAGCAAAATAAAAAAACATTAAATAAATGAACAAAATCACAAATAACTTTCTTTTAGCAAATATATTGGAGGGGTGGAATAATGGTCAACCAAACCTGTATAGTGAAATATATAATTGTGGAGTTATCTTATATCAAAGCAGCACTGAAGCAGCTCTTGAAGGTTATGTTTGCTATGCACAATTGTATCGTCTCTGTCAAGGACCTTTTCAAGGTTAAAACTAAATTTATGTTATTTTTATTCCAATTTACCAATGTTTTTTTTTCTTTTTCTCTTTTAACTGTTAGTATGTTATAGCACCTGTGTTTGATTGTACTTTCTGCTATTTTATTTATTGAAAATTATTTTTAACTTTGTCAATGTAACCATACAGACAAAACAATCTTTAATATATATACCTATTCCTATTTTTACCTCCATTATTAACATTTTTTGTTAATAATTTTACAACCTTTTCATAATTGTTAAAAAAGGGACACTATTCCCCGATAACTTGTTTTTATTTTGTAGCAACGAAATCTGCGACTTTTTCTTTGACAAAAAAACAAGTGTTTGAAAGATGTGGTCAAAATGATGCCAAAGTAAAGGTTTCATTTCGCAACAGAAGTAACAGGAAAGGAATTATGACTTCTAAATTGGTTACAATTCCTAAGTTAGATGATGCAATCTGTGAAGGTTTGTAACTTAAAAAATAACTTGTTTGAATACACCATTGAATGTGCTTTATTTATTTACTGAGAGTTCAGTAGTACTTGATCTAGTCCCTTTTTTATTACGATAATTCCCCCAAAATTATAAAATCTTAGATCGAAAGAAATCACATTTATTTTGTTTCTTGCATCCGTACTTATTTTCGAACAAATGCAACAAACTATTGATATGATAATGTATTAAATTGGAGCTTGGTAAAATACATTTAAGAGGTTATCAACTAGAATCTTAACCTTTCATGGGTTGTGTTATATTTATAGGTTTTTGTGACCTTCGTGTAACTCACTTCTCAATGGAAACAAATGGAACAAGTTGGATAAACCTAAAATATTCACTAAGTGCTCAGATTATTTTTACTAACGATGTAAGTTAATTTGTTAAAATGTACTTAATGGTCGAGCTGGTTTGTAATCCTATCAAAAAGTTTCGTTTTTTAAAATTAGTCAGGCTTTGCCTGTATCCATTTGAATTTGAGTCAAAGAATGTAACTTACGTAATCCTCATGTGGCCGGAAACGACAGTCGTTATAACATAGGTATTCATACACCTCGTACCAGCTTACTAGTTACAATGTATGTTACTTTATAGAGAATTTTTTAAACAATTTTTGTATGGCTGATAATTTGGATTTTGGACAACCCATTAGTGACCACTGGGTTCGAGCAATCGTCGTAAATGTCTTGCCGAAGGACACGTACGCCCATATTGATCGTAGGGACGAGCCTTGAATTCATTACCTGTGGGTTAAAGGCAGGTGCATTAACCACTTTGCCACGGCGTCAGACAATTTTCATTATTACTGGCAGTATGAACTATTCACTGGTTTGTGTTGCCCGAGGCAGTTTTCGTGTCCGCCTCTAACCTAGAAGTTACCAATTCAGGGCTCGTTGCGGCTATCATTGTGAGCGTATGTGTCCTTGGGCAAGTCATTTACCACTGTGTTTTTCTCCAACCGCGAGTAATCAAACAAGTTACATTTATTCATTTAATTAATGGCACTGAATATCTTTAGAAACCGTTCTTAATCTCAGGTTTACTTTAATGAGTTGGGATACAATGCTCACATTGTTATGTTAGCATCTGACCATAAACCCTTCCTCTCATCTGCTTTAATTGAACAAATTAAATCAAATCTTGGAATATCTAAAACTACTCTCATTACTACAGGTTAGTAATGGTTGTAACCTTAATTATTACATTTTAAAATAAATCTTTTTTTTTAAATAGATGTAAACTTGTTGTACTTAATGTTCTAAAAAGAGTATTTTGATAAATATTTTAAGGTTTACAAAGCATCGTTCTAGAGGGTTGCAGAAAAATGTAACATTTTACTCTAATTTGATTGCTTTGTTATCTTAATTAACATTTAGTTCTGACTGCTTTCGTCCTTAAACCAACTCTTTTTATTTTCACTCAACATTACAATTTTATATTACCAGGAATATATCAATTACCTGTTATGCTAAACCTTCAGCAAGATTATGAGCTACGTAAAGATCGGTATACACAGGAAAAAAGCTTTGCTTCAAGCGAAAATGTTAATTTAAATGGAGACCTTAATCTAAAGGTAACAAATATTTTCTCTACCGATATATACTACTTTTGGTTATTTAGTATTTCTTTTGTATTTTAGTAAAATTTTTTTGCATGTAGTGTTACACAAATTCCAATTCTTTGAAGGGGAGCAAATTTATATACTGTGCCCCTACGAATTAATGTTTTTTTTTTGTAAGAATATTTTGTACTGGATGTCCACCATTGTACATGTAAATAGCTTGTACAATTCTCTATATATGTATCAATGTATTTAAGAACCTAAACACAAACCATTAACATCTTTTCAGGATTACATTGACAATCGGCAATCAATGTGTGGTAGCTTTGTATATGTGACAGTGATAATACTTCCAAATATTCAAGTTCTCGGCAATGAGCTGGACACATACAATAATTCAGACAACACAGCTTCTTATAAACTTTATTTCCCCTGCCCACAGTCTAACATCTTGAAACATAACATTTCTGGATCAAAAGAAACGCAAGTTATTTATCCAGAGGTAAAATTGTTATAAAAATATTTTAACTTTTTTTGACACGTTGCTTATTTATTAGTTGGAATCTAAGGTCTCACTGACAGTCAATGTAGAAAATCAATATTCAGATATATCGGCTTTTCCAAAATTCAGCCACTTTCGCTCTAAAACTGCTATAATTGTCTCCAATGCCCACTTTACACTAAACCGGACAAGGTAGGAACTTTTTGAGTTAAACCCTTACAACCTTTACCTAATTATGTTCCTTACAGCCTGTCTTGTCATCATATCAGCAAAGTGAATCAACTTGAATGCTCCTACAATTTGCTCCCAAACTCAGATATTCGCTTGCACAACAATCATGTAGAACATTCTAACTCTTCAAAACAGTTTCATGTTCTAGCAAGTTTCAATATTACCCGAAGCATTTGTCAGACAGTGAAACAGATATGCCTTGTACCAGTGAATTTAGTCCTAAACAGCGAGGATATCGTCCTAAATCAAAGCTTGTGCATTCCAGTTAAAACAGATACTTCTCTTTATCCAGTGCCAACCCAAACACATCACAATTGTGGTAATTTCACAAATTCTGGCACTTTTTGTCTTACGAAGTCAACATTACCAAAGGAACATGGGATTTTAAAATTCTGTAAACATTCTATCATCTTGATGAATGATTCATTTTCATGGCAGCCTTTATCATACAACTTACGCAACTCAAGTTCGGAAGTATTGTTGAACATTTCTTTTCTAAACTTGGGGCAGTCTTTTTCATTTAGTGACAACAACATTTCATTTCAGCTCTTTGCTTCTCCTACGAAACTCAATGGTAGCATTAATGGCATTGCAATAACAAACAAAACATTTCTTCCGGTTCAGGAACTTGCTAACATACATCCTTGGTTTGAATATGGGGATCTTCTTACAGTTGGTCATCTTAAAATAAATGTTTCTTCATCAGAATGCCCATCGTGTTTAACTTCAAGATATTTCTGTGTTGCTCTGTATGTTGGTTTACAATTCTCCAGCATGAGGTGTTCAGAGCCTTTGCATGGGGTTGGTTTTTCATGCACATGTGAAGCAAAAATGACTGTAGAGTCCTTGTTATTTCGAAATAATGTTCTTAGTATCAGCTCACTGTCTGTAACTCAAGTTGAATATCAAGCTATGATTCATTTCCATTCACCGAAAGAAACATCACTTAGTGCTTCAAATATAACCAACAGAACTTTTACATTAAAAACCTCAAACAGTCTAACCATCAAGAACATAATCACCAATGTTGTAATGCAGCGCTCAGATGAAATGGAATCATACAGTTGCTACAATGGTGTACAGTGTACATTGTATGGAGGTTATTTCTTTGTATCTGGTTTATTGTATTTGAAGCCAAACTCCAGTGACAACTGTAAACTACATGGCATGCACAAATTATCTGCATCAATTTCATCAAGTCTAGGAAGAGGTAATTCACAGGCTGAATCATCAGTATTAATAACTGGCTCTACAGATTTGAAGCTTGTATATGGCAATATCTCTTATCGTATACATAGCAATGGTGTGCTTGAGCTGTCTGCAGTTGCCCATACTCAGTATATAGGAGATACGATTCTTAAATCACTTCCTAAGGAAAGTTTTATTCAACTACAGTTAGATCTGTACAAGGTTGCAGAAGATATGACCAACACCGCTTCAACTGCCGTTCTCTCATTATCACCTACATGTAATGAATATAAATGCAAGACAGGCATATCAAAGTTATACCCTGGACAAGTTGTTACAATTTTCCAAACTTTTTATGTATTTTCTGGTAAGATTAAAAACCTTGGCTGCTTGTCACCTCACCATTGGATGTTAGTTGCCAAAACATCTAATGCCTATGATCTACCACTGGAACAATGTATGTCAAACAATGTGATTAGGCTCCCCTTGCTTACTGAGAAGCTTAATTGCTCCAATGTTCCAACTACTTTGCAAGATAGCCTTGTTAAAGCACATGTTATTCCTCTTCAGATAGGACTTACTGTACCTAACCCACCAAGATCATTATTTCCTGCATTTCGAAATGAATTTTTAGTTGAAATAGACACAATGATAGAAAAGAATAAAGTTAGTCCTGATCTGTTAGACCTCTACTCTATAACAGGACCAACTAGCACAAATACTCTCAACATAACTGCTCATTTTAAGCTAACACAGACAAGCTGTGAGGACGAATCCTGCAAAGATATTTTCATTGGATCTACTTCTTTGTTTCACAATGTCAACAAACTATTGTTTGAACAAAATTCTGTAAATTCAATTCAGAAATTCCAAACCGTGTTAGAACCGAATAACATCAGAATGTGTGGTTGGGTTTATCTATCTTGGTCGTTCACTGTATCATCTACCAACAGACGGGTTATACAGTTCCAAGTAAAAGATGCTTCATTGCCTGATAAATCTCATCTGACATACTTGTTGTGTTCAGAACCATATATCTCTAGTGCTGGATTTACTTTGCGCCATATAACATCAATACCTCTTATATCATACGAGCATTTTGAAAGATTCAAATTTGAAGCGAGGCTTATTATAAGCACATCATCATGCAAACCTGACAACTTAACAATTAATTCACCTCATACAACTTTGTTAACAAACGCAAGTTCAGCATTTCCAAAACTCTCTCTTACATCTTTACAAACTTTTGAATATCCACCTTCGAGTTTCTTAGCTATTAATCATCCAGGAATCCACCATCTGGTAATCGCTCAAGCTGAATTAGAGGTTTTACCTAAATCTGATGGACGATTCTTGTATGTTCCACTGTTTATTAGATGTGGACCTGAGTTTTTAAAAGTTGGAATAATACCTGGTGAAACTTTTAAGACAACAAGACCAGCAACACCTACTTTTGAAGTTACAAGATTTAGTTTGTTGGAGGGCACAAGTCTAACACATAATCTTTTAGGTAAATATGACCATTATTTTGTATTTGACTTCTAGGTATTCGTTTTACAATTCCAGTTTTAATTTATTCATTTTCACTTGCAGATTTGAATGTTTCAACCTTATTCTCCAATGAAAGAGATGTCAAAATGGTTAATTTTTTGGAACCATATTACTTAGAAGTGAAATACAACGGACCACACCTACCTATTCAGCCTTATAGTTTTACAAATGCTGTTATTGTCTATTTCATTATAAGCAGCCATGATTTGAATGGAAATAATGAAATACTTCTTCATCAACTTCAACCAAATGATGCACAAAGAGCAATACTTCAAGGACAAATATCTAATGGAGAAAGTTTAATGCTGAGCGACTTCGCAACAGGCATTGGTGAGTTGTTAAAGTATTTATTAATCAAGATAGCAGAAGGCTGGATTTCATCCTGGTCACTCTTAACCCGTTCTGCAAGCTTTACACACATTTAAATTTTTGTTAGTTGCAATATTTTTTAAGTTTTTAATTTTGTATTGCAAAACAATTACAAATTTCTATATCTGAGTTAACTTAGTTATAGAAGCTCTGTACTTATAAAATCAAAATAAGATACAAAAAGTCGTTATTGATAATAAAATATTTGACAGGTGTTCCTGGTGATATGTGTGGTAACCTTACCATTGGAATATTATTGACTCACCCTGCATCAGTGATAGCTAACACGCCAGTGCTGTTTGACAGTCAAAGTTTAACAAGTTTTAAAATTCTTGATTTTTATGTAAATTGCCCACATGATATTTTGAAGCTTGTGGGAATTCAACTTAAAATTGCCTTAAATACTACTTTTGACAAACCATTTATCGAACATACAGAATCAATGCTCACACCACTGCAACAAGTTCACCTAGAAGGATGGTTAAAAATAATAAACCAAAACAACCAGAATCAGAAATTAAATCCTAACAACCTTATATGGCAAGCTGCTTTATCCGAAGACCAAGTCTTTGATATCAATGATGAATTCATCAATTTTTATGATACCACACTATCAACAGTAGATGGTACAAATTCAGCATATTATCAATCTACATTTGTAATGCCAGACCCAATAACTTTATTAAAGTTTGATTCCTTTTGTGAAAAGGGCCTTTATTTACTGGTAAAGGTATCAGAGAACCAAGAAGAAATAATAGTTTCAAATAATGTTGTTACTCAACCAATTACAGTTGACTGTTCAAATATATCATCTTTCCTAAAGGTCCTTAACCCGAAAATACTTACTGACAAAGCTGCAATGACAACATGTGATGCTGAGAACTGTGTTCATTATCTCCCAACAAGTTTTGCTGAAGTTTCTTTAAAGTTAAATTTTGAAGCACAGCTACAGCTTGATATTCCAAAGTATGTTTCAGAGCACAGTTTACCAGATCTACTCAAGACAAATATGAAGTTTCTTTTGAGCAAAACTGTTAATTCATTCCATGTACTTGATGGCGTGTATGGTGTTGCTGTAAATTTGACATTTGGGACAGGTACATGCCTTTAAAAGTTAATACATATGATTTAAAAACTATCATGTTGCAGTAAAACAGCTGTTGCATCTAAAACTGGTACTGGGATATTTTTAGAAAAAAATAAATTAAGTAATATGTTTTAAAACATTCAATTTTTATGATTCAAAATATTTGAAACTTTCGCTGTGATTCTTAGAGTTTTGTTATCATAGAAACACCTATACAACATATTTTGTTACAGTGACAACAACCAATCTTGAAACTGGTTATAAACGATTCTCATCTTCTGTCTCTGGTTCCATAAACTTTCAATTTATTGAAACAAACGCTTCATCAGCCTTATGTGGAATGATGTATATATCACTTGTTGCTATGTTACCTGGAATAGGTTTTAATGCAATACCATCACATCCTGCTGTGGTTGAACCGGCATTGAAAATACAATGCATGCCAAACCTGTTTAACGTGATCAGTGTAAAAGTAAGCTTATTTTAAGAATCTAAGAATTTTAAGAATTGTTTAAACTTAATTAATATGTCTGGCAACATAGCGCGCTTGCCTAGAGGTAACGCCAGGATAAAGTAATTACATTCATTCATGTTATGTATATGGTATTTTAAATTAAATTACACAACATTATTTCAAATATAAATTTTGCTTTGTTTATTTAGTTTTATTTTACTGTTACTTAGCATATTGTGCTAGTAACCAACTTAATAAAATTATATTAAACAGAGGATTAAATAAATCTACAAATTATCTACACATAACCATTATACCACACTTTTGTAATTTGCCATAGGTGATACCACAGCAACAAGACTTATGGCTTGGATATGGCTCTCCTGTTAATATTAAACTGATGGTTGAATGTGGAGCTTCAGATGAAATATGCTCACAACTGGTGTCTACAGATATGGATTATTTTAAGTAAGCTTTATAGTTTATTTTTAGCACTTGGGATGTTGAATTAAATGTTGGTTATAAGGTTTGAACTTGAGAAGTAAAAAATATACCAACACCTTGGTACAAGTGGTTTGAATGCTTGCTAACCAACAATACCGGATTTAAGATCACATACTGCCAATCATAAAGAGTTCATCTGTAAAAACACACAAAGAAATTGTTTGAACCAAGTGGCCCCTAATGAGTCAACCAATGGCAAGAAAGGCAAAAATTAATACTGTTGCAGCTTTGCATATGTAGTTGCAAGCGGGTATAAGGTGTATGAAAAAGGGCACCTGTGTTATAACATTTGACATTGCCCTTTTATGCAAGGATAAATTATATTAGTAACATTCATTCATATATTACCAGCATACATCTATGGGCAAGTGAGTCTACTTTACATAAAGGCAGTAAAGTAGAAATACATCCACACATTATCTCATCATCACAAATGGTTGATGCATATGTTTGGCCAGCAGCAGACTTCACAACAAATGTAATTTATCCTGGGAAAAAGTTTCAAGCCAGCTTCAACAAGGAGTCTTATATAAATCAATATATTATAAAAGGAAATGTGGCAATTGTGAATGTAAATCAAATAAACTGCATGAAGTACAGGTATTTTTTAAATGGGAATATGAATTGTTTGTACTAAAGAATATTGAATATGTCAATTTACTCTTTTTCACATAATTTCTAAGTGTATTCTACATCGTATTAAATTCAACACATACGTTGCTCACAAAATTGCTAATGAATAACATATTTGCACCATTTGCATTTGTTGTGGTTGTACACCATATGATTATATTATTCATATTACATTTTTATTTAAGGTATTTTGGGCTCGAGCTTGTGGCTGGGAAAAACCCAACTGTGAAGCAAATCCTATTACATGGCAATGTTACTACTGATGATAAAATACATTGGATTCCATTTACATGGAGTTGCAAACATGATTCTGGTGCAGATGATGTCGGCTTTGATCTAACTGTATTGTCCAGTGTTGTCAATCGACAATCATGGAATATGGCCGATATAAGCAGTATGGAGTACAGCAACTTGGTTGGTATATCCAGTACTGTGTTTCATGGAATTCATTCACTTAATGGTATAACTGGTGCTCTTTATGATGAAAGAAAATTTCAATATTCGTTTTTCCTATCTTTGGATGACACACTTTCTGATAACAATCGCAAGCTGGAAATGATTGAAAGAACAGTTTTTGTGGAAGTTTTAAAGTAAGAATTTTCTATTATATATTGTAACACAATATAACAATTTTCACACACCTTTCAGCAATTATTTTTTAAAAATATATAACAAACTTATTTGCAGATAATCTTTCCTGACCAAATATTTAATCATTATATTTTTTTACTTGCTAATGAAAGTTTTATAGCACTTAACTGCTGTGTTTGCAGTGAACCACTTCATAGACAAATGTCATACAATGCAAGATATCATATTCATGGTGATCTAAAGATATCAGCCCAAGATATAGCTTATTTGTGCACCTTTACTGCAGCAAACCAAACAACAAATGTTTATCTTATACTGCAATTGACAACTAAGTTGCATGGTAAGGTTGTCATATTAATTGTAATACTTTGGGGATTTTTTCATTTTTTTTATGTATGGCTGATAATTTGGACAACCCATTAGTGACCACTGGGTTGAAGCAATTGCCGTTATGTGTCTTGCCCAAAGTCACATACGCCCACAATGGTAGCAGCGACGTGTCGTGAACCCATTAGCTCTTGGTTTCAGGCAGTTTCCCATGTGGGCATAGAGTATATAAAGCACTAAACAGATTTAAAGACACCATAGTAGAGATGTTCTTAACATATGATGGGTATTGTTCACAAAGCTACTTCTTATTAGTGTATCAATTTTTAACCAAGTATTTGAAATACAAATCAAAAAAATTCTGACAAATAATCAATTTATTGTTTTACATTTGTAAGGAGAAATTGATGAATTGAACAAAATTTTTGCAACACAAATCCAAATCAACTCATGTTCTTCCTCCTCAATATACAATCATATTAACCATGCATTGCTAGTTGGTGGTTTGGCTTTAAAACTTGGTCAGAATGTTGAGTTGTGTTTTGAAGTTGCTGATGGTAGATCCAATATTGAGATGGGAGAGCAGATTATGCCAGATTTGTTCTTGTCTGTAGCACTTTGTCCAGTTCAAAATGGTTTGGTTGGAAGCCAAAATAAGAATCACGATAAAAAGGATGTTTTGATCACTTCTATGTTTCCGATAAGTGGACAAATGGATGTTGTTAGAAGTCTAAATTCTTCTACTTCTATCTGGCTGGAAAGAAAAACGCGCTGTATTGAAAGTTCTCACTTATATGGCTTATCTGGATCATGTAAAAGTAAAGTTGCTTTTACTGTACCTTCAGATGGCTCATTGTGTAATCATATATGGAAACTAAAGATTGTAATACACTCATTTTATTCAGAGTCATTGTTTGTATCTACAAGCAGATTGATTGACGGTGTGAGTATTGTATGTCCTGGTGAATACATTGCACTGTTTGGTCATCAATTGTATAACTTTCCACAAGCGTTGGTACCAGGAAAAAGCCACCAAGTGGCATTTAATATCAATATTGGAGAAAGCATGGACAGTAAATCTATGAATACCACTGCAATAATATCAAACAATTGGCAATATGATGTTGAAACAAACTTTGGAAATTGTGGTTCAGATCATAACATGAAAATTGGATTTTCAAAAGCAACTTGCAGCAATAAGGTTTCAAGTAAGTTTATATTGTAAGCTTTGTGTTCAAATTGTTTTACTGTTGTTGAATTTAACTGACTAAGTTATTGTACAATTGCAGGTGATGTATCTCCTGAAGGAAAAGTTTCCATGTTTACTTCATGTGTCACTGAAATAAACATTCCAGATAATCTGACATGTACTGAACCATGGGAACATTGCATGACTATCAAAGTTTCAAAAGGTATTTATTTAATTTATATCAGATTATGAATGTGATAAGTACTGCAATATTGTACTATGTATATTTTTCTTATGATTACAGTTTGTTACTGTTACAATGCCTTATTTTGTACTAATAGGGTAATAAAATACAGACAACAGTCTCAGCACTGCACCCCTAATACCCAATGATCTACTTTACAAATGATCTATAAGACATTTAAGTTATTATTATATTTACAGGTGATACAGATCTAACACTGTCACGCTTAGTGCCTTGGCATTATACCAGTGTTACCTGTACAAAGACAGAAAAGTCAGAATACATTGATTATTTCATATCAACAAAGACAACGAGAATCACTTTATATGAAGATGTGGTAAACACTGTACAAGTTGATATTGGATTACAATTTTACGATGAAAACATGTTCTCCACTTATATGGATTTACTGGACATGGAGAAATATGTGCAAGTTAAATTCTGGTTGACTAAGGAAACTAACATAACCTACCCAATGTAAGTTTGCAGGCATTTGCTGTACAACTATTTCCGTTGTTTTGTTAATTTAATGTTAACCTTACAGTGTGTATTGTAATATTATTATGACACTTTGATCATGTTTTTTCTATATCATTTTATTGAAATTTTTAGTTTTTGTCTTTGTCTACAATTAATTAAACTTCATTTGTTGCATAAAATAAAATTTAATTAAAAAAACCTCTTACACATCAAATTTTATTTTAACTTAGCGATCCTTACAATGGAAAAGTGATGACCCAATTACCTGGTGTGACTTACTCAGTTGTAGAACCAGCAGCTCTCATCTATCCTGACGTTTTAACCTCTTCACTTATCTTTGAAATTCCATTCATCACTTCATACGGTTGGAATAAAATGTTCTGTGGCAACTTTCATATTATAATTGAGTTAACATCACTATATACCAATGCATCTGATGTACAATTACTTAATGATACGGTGATGCTACCAGCAAATATTGTCTGCAAAGGTAAGCTGCTTGTGTGGAAATGCAAATCAGACATCGATTTTGCACATTCAGAATAGCTATCAGTGTAACAGAAATATAATTTTTGTTGGACTTAAAGTAACTAAAAAATTGAACAATATGGTACCTTAACTATTAAAATTTGTAGTCATAAGCTTCATTTATATCATATTAAAATTTGTGGCTCAGATTTCTTTTTTTTGTAATTCTCAACAGGAGATCTTTTCCAAGTCACAAAAGGGAAATTACAGACAGTATATCCAATTCGTTATCTGTACACTGATGTTCCACAAACAGTGAATTTAGTCATGCAAATTGAAAGTACCAACAGTAGCCTTGATATAGTTGACATACTAACTGTTGGTGGCAAGCTCTTATCTACCTTTGATGCTTACATATCTGTTGATCCTTATCTTAACATATTTCTTGATGATGCTGTTAGCTTGGACATCATGAATGCCACCCACACTCAAGATAGTTGCTGTACCAACAGGTATACTAATGTACCAGGTTGGATAACGTCAAAATTATTAAAAAAGGAGGGAGATGGCTAAATTGATTTGTATTAAGTTTATATTTAAATAATGTCTTTGCAACATAATTGTTTTGGGAAGTATTGTATATATATTTTTTTTTAATTGTGACTTACTTGAATGTTAGATACCTGGCACTAGTGTACACATTTGCTAATACACACAAAGTTACAATCATGTTTCTTATTTAAGCTGTTTTGCGAAACAAACCATGATTATCTTGACACTTTCAAGGCATTTGCATATACCAATACCTAATGCTAATAGCTATTTTAACAAAGTATTTCCTTCAATAATTTACTTTCAGAACAACTGTGTCAATAGAAGCTGTAATTACAATACCCAAGAAGGCATGTCGAATTTTCCCAGTGTATCTGATTATACTTGCACAAGGTATTTTACTTGTATTAACTGTTTTCGCCATGTGTAATGTAAATGGAACACGGCTCTTCTGTAAATCTGTTTTCATTTTGATATTTTGCCACCTTTGGATATAAAATAATATATAAGATAAAATTTCAGTAAGATGCCCTTTTTGGCTTAATTTTCATTCTATAGATTTTTAAAGAAATCTTAGAAAATAGTACATTATCTTAATTTTTTGTCACAGGTCCTTTGGCTATCAGAGAGTCTGAAAAACAGAATGGCAATAATTATCTGTCTCTCCCAATTGACAAGGGTGAACTATTGTCTTGTGATGTATTTGATGAAAATGATTTGAAGTTGGCCATCTCTAATATTCATGTCTTAAAAGTAACAGGGCATCCTCTTTTGGTTGCCACTCGTTATAATTTCACAGTTACAGTCTTATTCGACAAAATCAAGTAAGTTATTAGACATAAAATAAATATCAATTTAGTTGCTTTTAAAATAATTCCAATATATGGGTGACTCTGAGTTTACTATAACATTTTCTATTTAAGCGTTGCTACACAAAACATGGCTTCTGCACTGCCCAACCTAAATCTAAAGTTGTACATTTCCAAACCGGGAACCCTGCAAAACCGTCTCAAACTTGCTGATGGACACTTACATTCATTTATTCCCAAAACTGAGTTGATAAAAGTTACAAATCTTCTGGTTTCTGAAGTGAAATTAACTGGAGAAATTGTTTTACCTCTGGATTTAATGACAGAGAACTGGAAGTTTTGTGGATCTGTCCATATTATTGCAATCCTTGATGAAATGAGTGTTTATGGCGATAAAGATAGGTCTGATAATGTTTTAACTTTGCCTTTGGTTCTGGGCTGTCATGGTGATGCATTAAGTGTTTCTGATGTCCATATTCAGAAATCTACTCAGACTACAGATGTAACTTTGTTTGGAAAGCACTTCAATAACTCAATTTCTCAGAATAATTTAATATTGAAATCTGGATACAATGAAGCTGTGAATATAAATCTTACATTGTGGAACACAGAAGATGCTGCTCTCTCTAACTTCCAAATTCTGTTTAACGTCTTTAGACTCTCTTTGATCTCTAACACTACTGACCCAGCAAATCTCCTCAAAATTAATGTTACTCATTCACCAATATATATACCAAGTGGTGGCAATCATGCTGTTCAGATATCTGGTATAATGTTAGCTAAACCTGAACTATGCAGCATTCTGCATCAAAACAATCAACTCCACTTTCACCAAGACTTTGGCTTGATTGCAAGGAATATCTCATGGAATATTCTAGTCTTGATTTCCTCCAGGAAAGATTTAATTACTTATAACAATGAATTTACAATAATCACAGATATCTTGTGTGATGGATATCCTGATATTGCTGTACCTTCTCTACCAAACGAAGGAGAATTTACAATGGAACAGAAATATGGAGCCAGGGCATTGCTCTTTCATACAAACCATACATTCATGCTTCAGTTTGATCTGAATCTTTTTCAAGGCAGTTTGATTCAAATTTGTCCCGATCTTCCTTCAAACAATGTAACCGATGCCAATAAAAATATATCTGAGAATGTGAATGCTTATACTACAGAAACTCCTGCTGATACAACAAAAACTTATGCTTATGACACTACAGACACTTCAACAAGCAGCGAAGATACATCAGATGTATACGAAACTTATGATGACATTCTAGATCAAACTGAAAACCCAAATAATTTGAATAACAGTGAAAATTTAAATGCTATCAACAATTTAAGCACTGCTGAATTTACCAAAGACAGTGACACCACTACTACTAAACCAGCTTCAATACCAACAACATCTAATAAACCAGAAACTACCACTCCTTTAAACAGAGTATTAAGTGTTCCAAGATTTATTCGAAGTGTTCATTATATTGAAGAAGCAACTACAATCAATTCAAGTTTGTCAAAAGAAGTCAATAAAACTACAACCAGAGTAAACATATGTTCAGTAAACACCACCCTTGTAAATATTCACAATATTAAAATCATGTTCGGGCTATTTTTAAAGTTACCCAGTACTACCGGACCTATTCAGACTTCTGTATACAAAACAGAGGTTGCCGAATTTGATGACTTGAACTTAACAATGTTGAATGAAACAAGTGTATCTGCTTACTTCATTATGCACAATGTTTCATTTGATGGCAATCTTCATTTCCATCTATGCTCAAATGAAGACCAACTGGTCAATGTTGGGGTAAGTGTTAACATATACCACCTTTTATATGTGTGTAAGATCTAATTGGAAGACTTGTCTTAAGTTGAATTTATTA
Organism: Ciona robusta; assembly: GCF_009617815.1. Classification (NCBI taxonomy): domain Eukaryota; kingdom Metazoa; phylum Chordata; class Ascidiacea; order Phlebobranchia; family Cionidae; genus Ciona; species Ciona robusta. The sequence continues at coordinate 1,929,748 of NC_143242.1, read as the reverse complement.
TTATAGATCGTATATTTTAATGCTGTCATTTTAACAGTATTTCTATATGTTTTTGTTCAGTGATACAGGTCATGATTTTAAATTTTAATTGTTTTTATGCAGGTATTGGTACACATGGTTTATGATAAAGACAATATGAGCATTGTATATGATCATGATACTACACAAAACACTGCTTATCTTTCTGCAAAATTAGAGAATTGTCCTTCAGATACAAGGTAAGCATTAACTTGCTACCAGTATGAGCTTTATTTGCAATTTTTACAATTTTATCTCTCAGGGTTTACATTGATGAATTTTCGCTGAACAACAACGCACTAGTTGTGCGCGTTCCTTCATCAGTTCCATACAAACTACGTACTACCATCTACAACACAGCAGCTTTCACACAAAATTCCCAACTAAAGATTTTTTTTCATCTTTGCAATGATATGAAAAACCAAAGCCAGCAACAATTACCTGTTTTTTCTACAGCTATATATTTTGGATTAATGACCAATAACACCTGCTTAAAATTAAACCAAACCTTAACAACCAACCAACAAGCAGCAGTTTCAACTGACTTATACAAAAGGATTGTTAAAGTTGATATAAGTGACATTAATGTTGGCTTGAACTTCAAATTAGATTCCCAGTTGTATAGGTTTTGCTGGAAAGTAGTGACATTACATGTGCTAGTCTACAGTGAGCTTGGAGAAAAATCAACAAAGGTAAAAAAATATGTTTATTTATTTCTTGTGATACTCACAATTTAGGTACATCGTTTACTAAATTTATACGTATCTGTTTTCTTCAGGATAAATCATTTGTACTCCACACTCACAAGAGCTATTCCAACTCTACTTTTTACTTGGAATGTGGGAGTCAAGACTCAGATCAATGTTCTACTGAATTCCACAAGTGCAAAGCACCAGCTGTGTGCAGGAACTTGTACAATGGATATGAATGCATGTGTGAGGATGTGAACAAACTTGCAGATCAGAATGGATACTGTGTGGATACCAAGTATTGCCTTATTCAAAATGGTAAATATAAAATTGTATGTTCAAAAAACATAACGGATGCTTATAAATATTGTGCAACACTGTAGGACTCTACTCAGTGAACAAAACAAACAATAAATACTAATTTATATTTTAGAATACAACCACATTTGTTTTTCAGAATCTTCTCTTGGTATGCATTTCAAATGCAATGCTTCATGTCCAAGTGGGTACAAATATATAAATGGAGTTTGTGTTGAAGTAAATGAATGTAGAACAACATCAGTATGCCATCACAAAGCACAATGTTACAACACACCAGGTGTGACAAAATTTAAAGTTTTGTTTCTTTGTGCTTACTTTGATTAATGAATGTAACTTTTTCCTTTTACATTTTGTTTTGTTTTATTATGATCTACAACTCACTGTGAGTTAACTTTTTGTTACGTTAAGCCACCACGATTTTTAAATAATACTTTTCTTCAGGATTTATTTCTTTAATAAAGTATTGAATTATTTTATCTTCAATAAGCTTTTTGAATTATTTTATTGAATTATTTTATCAATAGCTTTCTCTTTTTATTACTAATTTTGTTCTCTTTGTTGTTTCAACTAATTTGGTATTTAGCCATATTTAAAGAAATAAAATTTATGTTTATTTTTTAAACCAACAACTTAAAAATTGTTTATTTCTAAAGGGCAACAACTGTTATGCCCTAAGTTTCTTACACTTAAATTATTGATTTTATACGCAGGGTCTTACGTCTGCACATGTAGTGAAGGATATTCCGGGGATGGAAAAACATGTTATGACATGAAGAACTGCACAGAGACCTCATGTAAAGGTGGTATATGTCAGGAACAAGACCCTGGATACAGGTGACAGTCACTATAGTAACTATATAAACACATGCTAATTTGGCTGCTGTTCTACCACTCATATTGTTAGACTGTGGGGACTAAAACTTAGTCGGTCACATTCGGTATTGCGTAATTACTGGCACGTGTTATTTGCCTATCGCCATTGCGTAATTATGAACACTACCTTCTTCTGTTACCGAACTCTCTCAATTGCCTTTTTTTACTGTTGTCGTTTTCGCACATAAAAATGTGAAGTCTAACCATTCTAATAAAAGCGATCTTGGACTCAACATCGCTACAACCGCTTCAAGACCATTATTTTGGCTTTATATAAAAATATATCAAGTGCTATTAAATACATAGCAAAGAAAATCAAGTCCAACTAATGGTCTACCAAGAAAATATATGTCTTGCATGTAATAAAAAAACATCAATATATATCTTATTGGTAATTAGTACCACTTGTTTTTTAACTGCTCATTGTCAAGGCTGAGAGGTTAGAATAATATCTGGTCAAGTTACGGCACATATTAGAATGCCTACCGTTGCTACACCACACCAGGAAAAATAGTTTTCATTTATTCTTCAGATGTTACTGCAATGGTACAAGTGCATCATCAGATTCTTGCATTACCCAACCTATTCAATGGTCAAGTTGGTCAAACTTTACCAAATGCTCCACATTTTGTGGCTTAGGTGTTCAACAAAGATCAAGGATATGTAAACAAGAAGGTGAAACAAGAAACAACTCTTTGTGCCAAGGTAATTAATCCAACTACTTATGATTATCCAATAACTTTTGTGTGAGATCTTACACGAAGACATATATACAGGATATTTAAATCCGATATGCAAGTTTTAATTGTATATCCAAACATATTTAGCCCCATATGTGTAATGGATTTTTGTTTATATTTAGGTCCATCTATTGATACAGTGGCATGTGTATCTCAATCATGTGAAGCAGCTCAAGCTGATATTTGTGCAAACAAATCAGACAGATGTGATCAGCAGAGAAATCGTGGTGTTTGCTACAGAGATACTCCGGATACTTACAAGTACTGTTGGGCTGCATATTTTATAAATATTCACTTTTGCCATAAAGCTGGGTTCTTATCTTGGTGCAGGAGTTAGCTGGATAAAGACTTTTTTTATTATTTCATAGTGATGATGTTATAATATACATATCAGTAGGTACTTAACTTTTTGTGACGTTTTATATGTAGATGTGAATGCATCCCTCCACTTAAAGCAATTATTTCAAATGAAACTTTACAGCAGTGTGGCCACAATACATTGAATACTTCTCTTGTAATCAAAACCCAGTGAGTATTTTGTATATTCTGTGACTTCTGTGTAATATTACATAAGCATTATTTGCATTAGAATAACAATTACTACATTGAGGCAAAAATAAATGTTAAATATATTTAATACACAATGAATGTAACTAACCTTATCCCCGCATGGCTGGAAAACGACAGTCGTTAAACACGGGTGTACATGAGTTACCATGTATGTCACTTTGTAGGTGACTATTTTTTGGGGGATTTTTTTAAATTTTTATGTATGGCTGATAATTTGGACAATCCATTAGTGAACACTTGGTTGGATCAATTACCGTTAAGTATCTTGCCTAAGGACACATTTGCCCACAGTGGTGGCAGTGACGAACCTTGAACCCATTTCGTCTGGGTTAGAGGCAGGCACTCTAACCAATTTGCCGCGGCGTCAAACAATATTGTGCTCAATTGCAAAGATACCATTATTTGTAATAGTTAACACATCACAATTAATATGATTAGTTCATATAACTTTAAAAAAGGGATAATAATAAATAACTGTTTATTGTAATTATTACAGAAATATGACAACTGTTACACAACCACAACAAGATCAATTATTCTGGATTGAGGAAACTTCTTCATCCAAATGTCTAAAACAACAGAGCAGCTCGTCAACTTTATTATTGGAACAAAAGTTGCCATTTCCAATTCCTATTTCTACTGAAGGCAATGTAGAAGACATTCGTTACATTTATGTTGCACAGAATGGAATTGTAGTTCTGTCAAATAAGTCAATTCCATTACCCAACGCTCAGCTGTTGCAGAATCCAAGTCATCTTCTGTATTTCTCGTTTATAAAAGATTTCGGTGCATTGGTTGCTCCTCTTTGGTTGAGAGCGAGTGTTAACTTTACTAACCCAAACTCTGATGCTTGCATTGAAATCTTTGACAAATTTAGCTCAACAAATGATTCTATATTTCACAATGTAGACAGATACATTTCAACAAAGACAAACTCAAATTTTTCTGCTTTGTTAATCAGCACTGTTACATGGCAGAACATTTTCCCAAAATGGGATGCTGAGTACAGCTATCAAACAAATACCAGCACAAATGAATTAATATTTCAGTTAAATCTAGTCACAGACTACAAGGAAATATTTGCCATTTCTTCATACAAGGAAATGAAATTAACAACAAAAGCTTCAATCTCAGAAACAAATTCTGCATCTGGGCCTGCTGTATTTAAAGGCTTTGTAAATTCCTTTGGTCAAAAGTCACATAACCTCAGGTAGCGCATGCATTCATAATCTAGGGTTTAGGATTAAGAGTCGTTTTAGTACTACATTACAATTTGTACGATGATTAAATGCCTTCACTTATTTTACTACTATCATATGCATTGCGGATATGACTATCTATTCTGGGTGGATGTCAGAATAGTAAACTTGTTACAATAGGTTTAAAATGTACTGCTATCATTCTATCGCATACTCTGTAAAATCCAGGCTTGTTGTATATTTAGCACTTGTATTATTGTGAGATAATACGACAAGCTATGCTTAATTTACCACCCTTTAATCACACTATGTACATTTGTATGAAATAAAGAGTGGTATACTCAACAGTAACATAACAAGGATAAATGGGCTACCTTCAAGAATAAACCTGAATTAATACTTTTATTCCAGGTACACCATTAAAGACAGTGGAGTTGTATATGACATGAAACCTGTATTCAACATATCATCCTTGGAACATACAACAACATTAACTAACATTACTCATTCTAAATCAAATGAAGGTAAAAATATAAAAATCAAGTACTTAGTAGATATATATGTATAGAATTTATTTCTAAACTACACTGGGTTTATAATAACATTTTGTGACTAACAATTGTTTGACTTAACTTTTGCAGCAGTTACAAGGTGTATTCAGTGGGCATCAACACAACAAACACGTCACTCAATCAACATAAGTCAGTCTTGTCCTCCAACATTGGCAAGGGTTGTATTGGAGCCTCTTGTTTGGGTATAAAGTTTTTTGTATTGAAACTAATTAGCCCTTGTCTCTTAACTGGACTATAAATTTTTGTGTCCTCAACCAAGACACGCAGTTTGAAATGGTAATTTCTCTAACCCAGTGGTCACTAATTGTTTGTATAATTTATTAGCCATGCAGTAAAATTACAAAATAACAGTCACCCACAAAGTGTTATATGTTGTGATTCATAAGCGGGCATTAAGTAAAAGTAAGATACATTTATAATTGACAATAATATTTTTAATTTTATTAGACGATCACAGAGCACTGGTCTGTTTCGAAATCTTTTGAAGCATATCTATGGATGAAAAATACAACGGAAATTGAGAGAACGAGACGAATATCGGTACAGTCACACAAAGTTTTCTATAACTAAATAATTTTTAATACTACTCTTTATCATTAGGCCTGGAAAAGCAGAATATCTGCTCACACAGATGGGCCTTTACATTGCTATACAAGGGTTGTTCCTGACACAAATGGATGGAATGTAGATTGTTGTTACTTGGAAAAGCATGGACTTTTGGTATCAAACATTGACCAGTGGCATTTGAGTGGATTCACACGCAAGTATGTATATGTCAAATCTCAGACTCCCTGACATGCCTTACTATAGGTCTTCTGCCAAAGCCGTTATAACACCTAAATTATATTGGTTTTATGCTAGGCACAGCTTGAATGAATGATAAATGGATGTAGCTTGCTTTTCTGCTGTGACTAGAAAACAACAGTTGTTATAACACTGGTGTTCTATTTCATATACCTCGTGCCAGCTTATGACTTACCAAGTATGTTCATTTGTAAGTAACTATTTTGACCACTGGGTTGGAGCAACGAGTTGCCCAAGAACACATATACCCACCCACGACAAGCCTAAGTTAAAGGCAGGAGCGCTAACCAACCACAGCACCGGATATGCTTGTATAAATTGTCAGTCATACATTTTTAAAATAAAAAGTTATAATTAACCACAAGTTAACCATGTAGTAACTCATAAGTATGAGAAACTTTTTCATGTTGTTTACTTATATTATATATTATATTATTTAATACATCTAATATTACACAGGATCAACAATAAAGATAGTGTCATACACTTTGAAAACGATCTCCTGCCTTTACTTGACTGCTGTGCACTTACTACAGTTACTGACCAAATTTGTCCAATTTATTCCCAACGTCGTCCTTTGCCAGGTATAACTAACTTTATTAGAGGCTTGATAATGCATTATTGCTGGCTTGTGTTCTTTAATTGCCTCAACCCAGTAGTCACTTATAGGTTGTTTTGTCTAAATGGTTAGCCATACAGGAAATAAAAGAATACAAAAATAACTCCATAAAGCATATGTAGTAACTTGTAATTGGGAACCAGTATTATATAAAACAGCTGTGCCATAAACACTGTAGTTTCTCTATCATGCTAGAGTAAATAGGTCATATTCATTCATTTATTCATGAATTGTGTTAAACAGGTTCATCCCAACATACAGTTGTTGGATTGGCTTATGGTGGAGGTGACCCTTTCCTACGTACTTTAGATGGTGCTTTGGTACGAATAAATGTTCCTGGCCACTTTGTGGCAGTAGACAGCACATCGTTTTCTCTCCATGCTTCAGTAGATAGTCGCTCTGTAAACAACAAACAAGTTCTTGTAATAACAAGGTTAATAGCAGGGTTGGCACAAGGGGTTGATGGTTTAGTGGAGATTGATTTGTTTGCAAAGGGTTTACTCAACTTCACTGTAAATGGAATATATTTTTTTGATCATGCTATACACACTAAAGGTAAGGTTAAAACTAAAATAGAATATTTTTGTGTGGTTTGGAATTAATATTTTTGTGTGGTTTGGAAATCTTAAAAGTCATAAAACACATGTATGAATACCAATCAGTTTGGATAAACATTTTTTTATAACTGTTATTTGATTTACTTTTAAACCATTTGAGTTCTTTTCATGCTGGCCAAAAATAGAGGCAACTACTAATATCATGTCTTTCAATCTTTTGAACAGATGGAACCATCATATCGGGCACGGAAGTTTATTCTCAGTTGGATTTCACTTTCAGAAAACTGATCACTCTATCTGTACGTGCTGTGGAAAACTCTGTCGTGTTTTTGTTGCAACTTCCATTTAGTTTTCAGGGAAACACTAAAGGATTGTTAGGTAATTATGATTGCTTAGCATTCAAGCTGGTCTTAAATATTCAGGAGACTATTATTGTACAGATAAAATGGTCACAAACAGCTTGGTAACTAGTAATAAGTTATTTAAAATATAGCACAGGTGTTATAACAACTGTTGTTGCCCTGCTCCATGCAGACAATTGAGTTTCATTTATTTAATGGTAAAATATATTTGAAAAATTTTAATTAAATTTCCATTTAATGTCACCAGGGAATTTTGACAGTGATCCTCAAAATGACTTTATTACTTCACTGGGCATTCCGTTGCCCACAGTTACCACATCTAATGATGATGTGACATTGGAAACCAAGTATCTTGAGGACCAGTTCACAGAATCATGGATGGTGCCAGTGGTAGTAAATAGCAAGGATATGGTGTCAAACATATCAAGAGTTACATCACAAAGTCAACTTGTTTATCCAACAGTGAGTAAGCAAATAGTTAACCCCTTTTTTTATGCATTATTTACTAAGCTATAGAAATAATTTCTTGTTGTTAATGTCTCTGTATTGTATTTTTACATAGTATATGTATTTTAAATACTGTTATAGCCTCCAGAATTTCAATATTACTACAGACATTATCTTTACAATTATAATATTCACAGATGCTGAACCATCCAACTCAACAGACTTCAATTAATTCTACTGTTTGTCAAAATTTTACTGAAACTGCCTTCGCAAATTTAGTTTGTGAAAGCAGTTTAAGGACATCGGGCAGTGAGCTCTTTGCTGCCTCTTCTGGTGAAGCAATCACAAACCTAGTTAAGCAAACAGCCAAGGAATCAAATACTGGATCACAGGCTGTCCTTAAATGTGCCGATGTTTTGGTCACCTATGCTGGTGAAGTAAGCACCATGGAATGTGTGCTGGAGGTATGATAGAATTGTAGAAACAGTCATATTCATATATTGTTTCATGTCATTGACATAAAACATAAATGACAAAGGCAGTTTAATGCTGCAAATGTAAAACCGGCAATTTAAGTCAAAAATTCTACATAGCAATTGTACTAAAACAATGTAACCAACATCATTTAAGTTTAACAACCTATATCGTCTCTAACCGTAAACCAACTTCAAATTGTAATCATGTGGTTTTGAACTACAAAGACACCTCTGGCATTGTACTACATTAAAATGATTCTTTTATTTGAAAGACTAATATTTCTAATAAACAGATTCTAGTCCTCATTTCTTTACCACAGGTTGAAGCTGTATACCAAGCTTCACTTCATTTAACCAATCAATCAGCTGGCAACTTAAACTTGACATCTTCTGTATTTGGTGTGATAAGTTACAACTTCTCTTTGGATTTAACCAGTGATGTTTTTGATTCATCCCCCTTTCAAACCTCTACACTTAATAATGAGCCTGTGTTGGGGTTTAGTATGCTTCCACCCACTCTCAGAAATCCAAACAAATTTGAAGCATTTACAACATTAGCAGGTGATAGCTTTTAAACAAATATAACTTTTTAAAACATGTTATAAATTATGTCTTTAGCACTGCATACATATTACTTCCACACTTTTCATTACAAATCTCCCATAAATAAATGTGATTTTAAAATTCCTATAAGTTAAGTAATTTAGCTGAGCAGGTAAAGCATTTGTATAAAGCTGTTTTCTGACATTAAACCATTTTATTCTATATTAATCAGTTAAAGCAATCATAATATATATTTAATCTACAGATAGTGAACCAGACCTTGTTGCTACTCATGTTCAAAAACTTATATTTTGCCCATGTCTTCTGAAGGAGCAGTGTATCACTAACAATGTAAGATGATTTGTTTTTATAGTGCCCTATTTACAAATAGATAGGTTTTATATTCCAATTAACAGTTTTGGTAATGGTGTCCCAGTGGTCGTTAAAAAGTGTTAACCATGAATAAAAAAACAATTACTTAAATAGTTACATACATGGTAACTAATGTGCAGTCACGAGATGTGTGTAGCAGAACATCCATGTTGTAACAACTGCCATGGCCTGACAAGCAAGGATAAATAAGTTTCATTCATTTATGACATAAATATTTGAACTTCCCATATACAATGACAGACCTACCTAATACACAACACAGAAGATCTTTCAGTTGAAGGTGATTGGTTGTCAATAGCTGAATGTGAATGTCCACCATGGAAGAATGGATTGCTTTGCCAGTTTGACATCAACCCATGTGACTACCACCCTTGCTTTGCAGGTGGCGAATATTTTCTGTTAAGTTTACTTTTAATATCGTTAAGAATACAAGACCTACCATTGAGAGCATGTGTGCTGTTAAAAGACCCTTCACCTTTTTTTACTGCAACCTGGTAGTCACTATAATAGGTTATCTAAATAATCAGATATACAGTCATATTAGAACACCTGCCTTATAACTTATGTTGCCCCACCATAAAAGAATACACATGTCACATGTATTCATTAACTGATACAATGTTTTGAAAATCAGTTATAATTTACCATGACAGTATGTTAATTAATACCTCAACTTTGTGTTTAAGCATGAACAAATGAACATTAAATATTAATAAAGGTAATTCTACTTGGTTTACAAAAATAGGTGTGATGTAACAACCTGCATATCTATCTCTTGAAACATTATCAAAAAATATTTACCTTCAGATGTGAGGTGTACTTTCAACACAACCATCAGCAACTACACATGTGGAGAATGTCCAAATGGGATGCGTGGTGATGGAGTTGACTGTTACGCCAATCTGTGTGAAAATTACAACTCAACATATGGGTTGAACTGTGAATACCGTTGTGTTATGAAAGATGGCACGCCTACATGCGAATGTCCACAGGGATTTAGGATTAACTCAGATAATATAACCTGTTCAGGTAATTACAATACCATCCATGTAATGTGGTGGTAGAGGCTTTTTTATAAACCTAACTTTTACCTCTATGTATTAAACCAACTCTGGTTCAAGCCTCTTCATAGTACCTTAATCGTATAGAATAAAATAGCTTTTAACTTAAACAAACAAAATGTTTATCTTATGAATCAAAATATTGTTAAAATTGTATTTAAACTTTTGTAATTGAATCTTTCAGATATAAATGAATGTGAAGCCTACTTCTCTAGTTGCAGTCAACCTTACTCCACATGCATCAACAACCCTGGCAGTTATCAATGTGGTTGCCAAAGTGGATTTCAACTTGAAAGTAATTTTATTCAACACATCTTGTTATATTTAAACTTTATATTTTTTATTTCTGTTTTAGCCCTCTCACAACCTGACTTTTGTTAACTACTTTTCTTACAAAACACTGTGTTTCTTATGCAGTGTGTCTACCTATGAGTTACCGCGTATGTAAATTTGTTTATTATTGTTTTTTTAAAATTATTTTATACATATCATAGGCTCTTACCCAAGAACACACACAACCACAACAGTGGCAGCATTGAACTTGGTGTACAGCGCTTACAACTTATTTTAAAATTATATACTTACAGTTATGTAATTGAATGTCTATAACTCCCACTAAATTAGCATGACTTGGATTTTTAGATGAAAGATGCATAGACATTGATGAGTGTCTGGTTGGCGACAGTAACTGCTCAGTAAGATGTATAAACACCGCTGGTAGCTACATCTGTTCATGTTACTCTGGGTTTGAATTACACACTGTAAGTAAAATAATAGTATTTTTATTTCTTTTTTGGAAATCTATCCTGGTTTGTTTCATCTTTAGAATATAATTTTCAATTTCTTTTAGTGGTTGCTTATTTGATTTAGCTGTTAAATATGTATTATCACCATTAAGCAGACATACAGTACAGGATACAAAAAGTATCCTTTTGGGGGAGAACAACAATGTAATGGTACACAAAGAATATAAAACACTACATCAACCAATAAAAAGTGAAATCTTTATTTATTGCAGTAATGAGTTGGTATATTGAATCTCACTTATTTATTCTCACATCGCCAGCTATGACTGCCATTATATTCTGACTACATGAGTGTCCTATTTTATATACCTTACACTGAGTTACCATACCGCCATGTAACTTTGTATTTGTATTTTTCAGGATGGCAGAACATGTATGGATATTGATGAGTGTAAGAATGCCCACCCATGTAGCCACACTTGTCACAATACAATTGGATTATTTACTTGTTCATGTAATGAAGGATTTGTGTTGGACACCGATAGAAGGGATTGTATACGTAGGTGTAGTTCTATATCTTTGCTTTCTAAATTAAAACAGGATATAAACAAGCTAATTTGCTGAATTTTAATCACTTTCCAGCTGAAAAATCGTGCAGTCCAGAAGTGCTTGAAACATTTTGTAACTTCCCCCACGCTTCATGTTCAAACAGCTCAGGAGCAGCATCGTGTGGCTGCGAGAGTGGCTACAAATATGTAACTAATTTTTTCACAAAAAGGTACAACTCAACTGAACTAAAACTAATTTATAGTGACAAAAAAAGATCTGTCTACAGCCTAATTAAAGCCCAATGACACTGTGTATATACGTGTTTATGATAGCACATGTATGGTATGTTATATTAATTACAAATTATATTATTATATTTTGTAATACTAGCCCTTTAAATGATACAGTTATAAATAAGTCAATACACAGTTCATAGAAGTAACAGAAATTCATTTTCCACATAAACTTAAGGTGTGACAACATCAACGAATGCACTTTGTCTACTAAAATATGCCCAGAAGGTTCTGAATGTTTGGATTCTGATGGAAGTTATTTTTGCCAATGCATGGATGGATATCAAGCTATAGATGGTGGTGGTGGATGTGAAAGTATTGCTTTTGTGTTTTCTGAACTCTATTTCCCTAGTTAACATGATTACACTAAATTTATTTGGTTTTTATTTGAGTTAACATATAGTGGTAGAAGGACTCTATCTCTGTTTACAATACAACCTAAGGCATGCTATATATTTATTCCACAAGTTAACATGGGAAAATGTTGCCAATTTCCAAATGTCTTTTACATCCAAAATAATGTGATCATGTACCTCATTGATATTTCCAGATGTGAATGAATGTCAGGTAGATAATGGTGGCTGTGATCATATTTGCTCTGATGTCATTGGATCTTATTCATGCAAATGTTGGAAAGGTTACGTGCTTAAAGATGGAACAACATGTGAAGGTGGTTAAACAGTTTGGACAAAAGCTAAACATTTACACCTAAAAGTTGCTTGTTGTTTTAGCTAAGAGTGTTGTAAGTATCATGACACAGTGGTAATAATCACTATATACTGGGATCAAAGCCTGAGACTGCCACTTAGGATGAGCGTGTCATTGGAAAGACACTGAATAATAGTTGCTGCAACCCAGTGGTCACCAATGGATTTAAAATGGCGGGCTAAACAGAAACGATTGTTTTAACTATTTACTTTCAATGTTATATTAGTGGTAGCTTTTATGGATACAGAGTGTGTGAAGCAGTTTTTCTGTTATAACTACACAAAATAAGTTGTTACCATTTACTAAGTTGTAATATTAATTTTCTAAAAAGGTATAACCCTTTATAAAAGTTTATAATATCAGAAAAAAACACATGTAGGGGGAAATACCTTTTTACTACTTCTGTATAATAAATTAAAGGAATTATTTATTTATATGCACAACAAGTTCACTTTTTAAAACTATAAATATTTGTTTAAAACATATTCATATTTTGTTGATTGTAATGTTTTTAGACATTGATGAATGTTCCTTGACACAATCCGTCTATTGCGACGCAAACGCTGCTTGTATAAATCAACCAGGATCATTTGAATGCTATTGTAACAAAGGTATGTTTCATGTTTGTTAATTAAACAAATATAACAGGGGTGAATTAATGGTGTTTATGAGTATAGCCTACTATATAATTTTTAGAAAATCTTTCTATTTTTTCTCCATGTCGTGTTTTAGCTGTTAATCACTTTTTGTTTGATTTTATGTTAATGTGTATGAATTAGTTGTATAAACCCAATTTTTCCTACAGGGTATATTGGAAATGGACTTACATGTGTTGATGTTAACGAATGCTCATACAATAATGGTGGTTGTCAGTTTCTGTGCAAAAACAAGCCTGGTGGTGTAGAGTGCTCATGTCCACTTGGTTATTTAAAAGAGAAGAATGGAAAATCATGTCGGGATGTGAATGAATGTGCACGTAGTGAACTGCACACATGTCGTGGTAATAGAAACTAATAGTCCTAACTAATTATACTCTATATCAAAAAGAAATCAATAACTTTTTTGTCTTAATGGATTTATAAAAGCAAAGGGTCACAGCACAAGCCCTTTATTGCATGTTTTGTATACTTCTTAAAATCTTATTTGTAAATATTTTTATTTTAAAGGTTCAGCTCTTTGCCGTAATTTCGTTCCCGGCTTTACATGTTACTGTCCGGAAGGTTACCAAACCACATCCAACACTTCAACTACAATGTGTGAGCCAACTGCAGAACTAACTAGCAAGTTGAATACCGACAATATTGCTAAGCAACAATGCAAATTATGTGATCATGGGTAAGTATACTTAAAAGGTTGTATGTAAAAAGTCAAAGTGTAAAAGCAATAAAGCACCAAAATGAATAAAAGTCCAGTTGAAAGGTTTAGCACTTTCAACCAAAGGATATTGGAATCTGTGCATAATGCTGCTATCGTTATGAACTTGTGTGAAGATGGAAATAAAATTCTTAAATCTAGTTCCTACGGGCAAAAACATATAGCCAAAACTTACCTGTTTTCTAGTTGTTCCTTGACTCCAAATTCGGCTGGATTACACGATGTTATATGTTTGTGTCCACTTGGTTTTACACTGGAAGATGACAAAGTAACATGTATAGATGTAAATGAATGCAAGACTAAACAACCGTGTGGGGAAAACTCTATTTGCGACAACACACATGGATCATTTACATGCAATTGTACATCAGGTAGTACAGTCATATATATTTAACTGCATTAGAGAGTAAAATAAACATAGTTTTTTGGAATTGTGCCCATAAGTTAGAAGAATTGGTTGGTTTAAATCTCTATGCTTCAATTCGCTTATGACCAATGTGTTAATATTTATATAAATAAATAAATGTAACTTGCTTTATCCTTGTGTGACCAGGATGATTTGTGGGTGATTGTATTTTTAGGGGAATTTATATTTTTATGTATGGCCAACAATTTGAAAACCAATTAGGGACCACTGGGTTGGAGCAACTGTCAATTACCCAAGGACACATAGGCCTACACCCATCCGTATTAGCATTGTCCTCGAGCATCGAACCGGGGACACTTTGGTTGTGATACAGGGCCCTGAACCACTGAGCCACGGCAACGGACCATATACACCCATAATAGTGGCAGTGACCAGCCTTGAACTTATTTACTCTGAGTTTAGAGGCACTAACCAACTGTGCCATGGTGCTAGATATGCATCAATGTGAATTAACAATCTTCAGCTAAAGCTTACAAGATAATATTTTGCTTTAGATATATTTATCCCTGATAAAGATGGTTTGGCTTGCACTGAGAATCGCGGCAACTGGGGTCCATGGAGTGACTTTAGTCCATGCACAGTTCAATGTGATTACACATATAGAAGCAGACACCGGTTATGTAATAACCCTCCACCAAGTTCAGAAGGGTCACCATGTGTTGGATCTAGTGTTGAATACACTCTCTGTGCAGAGGTTAACTGTGAAGGTATTTATTTATATAATCTATATATACTAACAATTTTATAAATGTTTAGGTTGACTTAGCCATGTGAATTCATACAGCAACCTAAACCCATATGCATATTCTCTTGTAGTTTACTATTTGTAATTTTTTCCAGTTGACTTGCCGGAAGAGATAAATTCAGTTGAAGTTATTTTATCTCCTACCACAATGTTGCATTGGTTAAAAGATATCAGAGAAGGGTTTTCAATGTGGTTGACGAACTCCGTGGACCAATTCTGTCAGGTATCTATTAAAAATGCTAGTTTTAATTTGTATAGATTTTATATCCAAATAAACTGAAGAAGTTAAATGATGTTTAAATTTTTTTTATTAAACTAGGAAAATTTCACATTATGCTGTGGGCATTCTGCTTCTGCATCACAAAACATACAAAGTGGTCACTTTGCCGTTTTCAGAGATCCAGTGGTTTCATCTTATCCACGTGAAGTACAGGGTGGTGTGCGGTTAGTAAATAAAAGAACACTGAAAAGTTTTTTATAAGATTGTTTCAGCAATTTCTTTTTCATATTAATTCACTGTATAGGCTATTTGTTGAATAGCTTTGAAAATTAACTATTAATATGTAGCGTCCGCCGCCGTGGTATAGTGGTTAGCGCGCCTGCCTGTAACCCAGAGGTAATGGGTTCAAGGCTCGATGCTGCTACCATTGTGGGCGTATGTGTCCTTGGGCAAGACACTTAACAGCAATTGCTCCAACCCAGCGGTTACTAATGGGTTGTCTAAATTATCAGAAATACATAAAAAAAAGAAAAAATCAAAAAAAATAATTACCCACAAAATAACATACATGGTAACTCGTAAGCTGGCACGAGGTGTTAAACCCGTGTGATAACGACTGTCGTTTTCCGGCCACGCGAGGATAAAGTAAGTTACATTCATTCATTCATAATAGGTAAACTAAACTTCATTTTAACCTTCCAGACTCAAAGTCACGGCTCATTGGAATCCACTGAATGATTTTTGTCATGTCAATTCACCTGCAACAGCCCGCACATCTAACATACACACACCAAATGTTCAGACTGTTCAACATGTTAAGTCAGACATTTTGTTAATGGCACTAGAGTATGGAAATGCTTCCAAATCTAATACCAACATATTTGAAACAAGTCTAATTAGGTCATTACATTTGGGAATGCCAAGGCCAGTTCCCAATGTCTTTGAATTGCCCGTTATCCTGGCTGTAATAACTATGTGCATCATTTTTGCTTCTGTTTTAATTTATGTTTTGATCAAATCGATTCGAACTGTTTCAATGTCAAAAACAGAAACTGTGGCAAGCCGACCAGCTTCAAGATTATCGACTTCTTTAAAATCGGAAAACAAAGAACAGTTTTTCCACTAAACTTTTAGTTAATTAGTTATTGTATATATTTAAATGTCAATGACACTTATACTGTGTGGTAGCTATCTGTAATAAAAAACACCGTCAATTTATGTTTGTTACTCCCCTCTAATTAAAAATAAATACCCACAGCGCTTTCTTTACGTCATAACCGGGAAATCCCCTAGTATTAAACGGCATTCCAATTTTAGAAAATTCTTAGCACGTGTTAAACTAAATTTTATTTTAATGACATACAAAGATTAAAATTTGATCAAGTTTTGATTTAGTTTTGTGTATAATACAGATTTTGCAGCATTCTTTGTGTTATATTAAGAGGTCGAAAATGGTAAGCGCGAGCACGCTCAATGTTTAAATCACCGACCAAAGGTTAATATTGTTGTGTAGTGGAAAAAGTAATTTGCTTCTACTTCGTTATGCGCTGTAATTTAATACCTAAATGGAACTTAAATTAGATTTTTGATTTAAGGCTTACATCTTTGTTATATCAGTCAGTATATCAATATCACTAGCCACAAGAATGCAACTTACTTTATTCTCGCGTGGCCAGTTGTTATAACATGGCCACATGGATGTTGGCTATACACCTCGTGGCAGCTTACGAGTTACCAAGTTTGTTACTTCTGGGCGATTATTTTTGGTTTTTTTTTTATATATGGCTGATAATTTAGACAGCCCATTAGTGACCACTGGGTTGGAGCAATTGCTGTTAAGTGTCTTGGTCAAGGACACATAACGCCCACAATAGTAGCAGCAAAAGACTAGAACCTATTACCTCTACGTTATAGCCATAGGCAGGTGCAGTAACCAACTGTGCTAGATGCATCGGCTCATATCATTCCCAATAGTGTGACGACGAAAAACAGTAACAAGTAATTTAAAAATTGATATTCTTAAGTTATGATAAGTGTTAGATATAGGTTGCTGTAATAAATCAGTGAACTTAAGTTTTACAAAATGGATGCTACTTTGAAGAAAATTAAAATACAAACCGGTGTGGTTAAACGAATTGCAAAAGAAACGCAAATGTATAAAGATGAAGTGGTGACAACTAACAAAAAGATCGAAGAAATCAGAGCAATTGATAAGGATGACTACAGTCTTAAAAAAACAGCCGAACTTCTCCAAGAATCTGAAATGATGGTGTCAGATTGTCAAAAACGACTGAAAACATCAATCGAGCATCTGCATCAGCTGGTAACTCAGAATAATGAGTTTAAAGATGAAGAAATTTACAAAAATGCTATGGTTGTACTTGAAGATGTACAGTAGGAAGTAAAACAGCAAACAACAAACTGTTAGCTGATGCTGTGATGTCATTGAACACTAAACATTGCTGAGATTGATGAACAAATAATACATATATGATATATATATAAATAAAATCAATAATTTTGTATTCATGTCATTCAAAACTCTAGTTTGTAGATTATATGTTCATTATTAAATTAATTTATCAAAATGTAGCACAATTTTCAGTATAGTTTTGGGAATTCTTCATTTTATAGTTTTTTTTTAAATGACATCAGCTGGTGACGCTTAAAAGTATAGTTAAAATAATTATTAATTGCTCATAATTGACATCTATAGGATTAGGAACATTTTATTATGCTTTATGTATTGTTTTGTAGTAGTGTTGTGTTTTTGTTCTCGTTTTTGTGTATTAATATTATTCATTTGTTATAATTGTTCTTTGTAGGTGTCCACAGGTTAATTCATATTTTAAAATGAAAAATCTAAAATTGCTGTACTGTGACCACTTGAACATCATACCTGGTGCAAGCTTCTTAACAGTAGATTCGGAAACCAATAAGTTGTACTTGGCTACCACAGATACAGTGTATGGCTATGACTTAAACACTTTTAATAAAGTATTTGAGGTGGATTTAAGAAAGGAAAATTTGACTCCCGATGGAAATTTGGAAATTGTTGGCCTGCAGTTCATGTCTGGAGAGGAAAAACTGTGTGTTAGTTTGAAACATGGAGACATTATCCTGCTTAGTACTTTTGATTGTGAGGTAGAATGTGTGGGGACATTGGACTGTGAACTTGATTCTATGTTTTGGAGTCCTGATCAAGAAGTAGTTCTCTTCACCACTAATGTGGGTACCGCTGTTGCCATGACCCATGATTTTGATCCAATTACTGAAATTGAAGTTGGAATGAACAGGTTTGGTGAGGGGGAGTTTGTTAACGTTGGGTGGGGGAAGAAGGAGACTCAGTTTCAAGGGAAGGCAGGAAAGTTCGTGCCAGGGAAAGAGAAAAAGGTGGAAGCTGGTCTGGTTGTTGATGATGGAAAGATGAAAGTTGTGTGGAGAGCAGACGGTCAATACTTCGCTATAAGTACCATTGAGAATGGATTCAGAAAAATCCGTGTTTGGAATAGAGACTGCGTGTTGCAGTATACCAGCGAAAATTTAAACGGTTTGGAAAATTCTCTTGCTTGGAAACCCTCAGGTTCACTGATAGCTTCAACGCAAATGAAAGCTCACAGACATGATGTCGTCTTTTTTGAATTAAATGGATTACAACATGGAGAGTTCACTTTAAACTTTGAACGAAATTCTGTGAATATTTTAAAGCTGGAGTGGAATTCTGATTCAAGTGTTCTGATGGTGCTGGCTGAAAGTAGGCAAGGATTGGATAAAAAATCTGCAGTAACCTATTTACAACTGTGGTCTTCTACTAACTACCATTGGACTTTAAAACAAAGCATTTGCTTTCATGAAAAAGTTGCACTGGCATGTTGGGATTCAGAAAACCTGTTTGATCTGCATGTCTTAATGCAAAATGGATCTTACCACCTGTACAAGTGGAATTGGGTGATAGACTGTAGTAGTAGTGGTGGTGGTGGTTACAATTCAAGTAGCTCTGAATTAGTTGCCAGCAATGGCTCATATGTAGCCGTGGTAGATGGATTAAAAGTAAAGCTTACACCGTTTAAACACATGAACGTTCCACCACCAATGTGCGCATACCAGTACAAATTCAACACCAATGTCAAGCATTTGGCCTTTTGTGAGTCAAATCTAAATTCTGACAGTTTTATAACACTGACAGAAGATGGCAGTTTGTTTTGTTTTATGAAAGAGGGAAGTTATAAAGATAATAATGTTGACCTTAAACTTGTAGCTGCTGGTGGAAATGGTTTCAAAACAACCATTGATATTTTATCATTATCTGCCAAATTTTCCATTTCCCAATCATTGGAACATAAAGTAGAGCTAAGTAATCTGAGACATTTACTCTGGGTGGGTGAGCAAACAATGGTAGCTGCTTCATATTCATATACTTTGAAATCTGATGCAATTTGCTTATTTACGTTGGATTTTGGGAATTTCACTTGCATGTGTAAAGTGATAAAGGCAGTATCCAGTAATGTTGTTAGTATGTGCTCATTTAAATCAGGGGATACTTGTGTTTATGTTATTGCTCAAATGCAAGATGGTAAAGTGTTTAAATATGAGCTATCGTCTTTGAATTGTGAAGCTTTGCTGGATAACCAAGGCTCACCAGTTGTTCTTACCACACTATGCCCATACATGAGTATTTGTTCATTTCAGCATACACAAGCAGCTGATACAACATATGCACTCATATCAAGGTCCGCACAAAAGCAGTTATTTCTTAACAACACAGTAATAAGTAGGGAGTGTACCTCATACTCAATCCACGACGAATACATATTATACACTACGTCTTCACATAAAATCATCTGTATTTCAAGAAACTCTGACATCAGTCAATACAACAAACCAACAGAGAACCCACTTCCTCAACAAATATCTTGTGATATTTCCCGTTCTGTAGAACGTGGCTCTACCATTGTTACTGTCACCCCTAATGATACTAAAGTTGTTCTGCAAATGCCTAGAGGTAACTTGGAACTTATCCATCCTCGTCCGCTTGTAATTTCAGTCGTAAAACGTGCAATCAACAAGTTCCAATATCGCGATGCTTTTATACTAATGAGAAAGCACAGAATTAACATGAACTTGCTATATGATCACAATCCACAGCAGTTTAATAATAAAGTTGAACATTTTATCGAGCAACTAGATTCAGTTGATTATCTAAACTTGTTCTTAAGTGAATTGAAAGATGAAAATTTTACAGAGACCATGTATTCCCAATATTACCCAAACTCAAGCAAAATGGGCAATGTTCTCATATCTAATTCTGTTACACCAAGTAAGGTGAACTCTGTTTGTGACAAAGTGTTATCTGTGTTAAACGCAGCTCAAAATGGGAAACATTTTCTCTCTATTCTCACAGCTCATGCGCGAAAAATTGAACCAGAAATCAAACAAGCACTAAGCAAAGTACGAGACCAAAAGGAGAGCTTAAACTCTGCTCTTGTCGCTGAAGGATTGCGTCACCTGCATGTTATGGTTGAGGGACGTGTTTTGTACAAAGAATCATTAGCTACATATGATTTAGAGCTCGCACTAATGGTCGCACAAGTCTCAAATGATGATCCTAAAGAATATATGCCATTTTTAAACAAGCTCAAACAAATGGATCCCGATTACCGTAACTATGAGATTGATATGTTTTTGAAAAACTACAGCCGTGCATTAGTAAACATAGCAAAGTGTCCTGATCATTTCAATGAGTGTATTGCACTTGTTAAGTCCCATAGCTTGCACAGAGAAGCTCTAAAGCAATTTGGGAAGTACACTCCACAATATAAAGAGATAAGCAACCTCTATGCTGAGTTTCTGGTCAGTAAAAGTCGATATGAAGAAGCAGGAATTATTCTTGCTCGATGTGACAGTCACAAGAGGGCAATAAAGTGTTTCACAACAGCATGCAGTTGGCAACATGCGTTAAACAGCGCTACTTATTTGAAATACTCGAAGGAAGACCAAACTGAACTTGCTCAAAACCTTTCTCGTGCCCTTGCCGATAAGAATCGCTTTTTGGAAGCTGCACATTTATTAGAACATGAAGCAAGTGATGTTCCATCTGCCATAAAAGCTTTGTTAAAGGGGAGGCACTGGGAAAATGCACTTAATGTGATTCGAACTCACAAACAAGTTGATCTCATTGACACCCAAGTGCTGCCTGCAATCCAGGATGCGATGAAAGAGAATGAAACTTCAATAAAAACTTACTCTGAACAATTTGAAAGATATTTCAACAGATTGATGGTGGTTCGAGAAATTAAAAAGCAAAAACAATTGCAAGTAAGTTTGATATGAAATTATGAATTACACTAGGACTGCATTATTTTTAAAAATATTCAAGCTTTTTTTATTATTAATGATTACTGATTTTAAAGCTGATCCTGTTACCAGCTAATGTTTCTTTATTTACTTTGTAGGCAATGTTGTATGGTGGTGGAGAGGGCGATCTTGAGTCTGACATTGCTTCAGATTTTGGTAGCACTGTCACTGGATCCAGCCACAGTAGTGCAAGTAGCCGAGCATCTGGTAGAACTGCAAAAAGTCGCAGAAAACAAGAGAGAAAACGTTTCTCTTTAAGAGAAGGATCAAGGTATGAAGAAGAAGGACTTCTTCAAGCTTTAAGGGAAGTTGTGACCAATCTCTCTGCATTAAGTACCTCCATTCACTCCCTACTTCTGCATGCTGCATTGTTTCACATGGACGCAGAAGCTGAGTCATTACAATCTCTTTATGACAAAACACGATCTATTGTATCAAAGAATATTACCAATATTTGGGTTTTGCCGGACAGTTCAGAATTTAATGGCACTGGTCCACAATCTACAGTCAACAGTATTTTATCTAACAGGGCAAATGTTAATAACTCTGAGCCTGGAAGTTTCGCTGATCTAGAGACATTCCTTCCACCTAAAGTAGATTTAAATGTTAAGTTTGGAATGCATATTTATGGTAAATAATACTTTTACTGTTTTACATGTTCAATGGTCAATTGTGTGTAAATTTTTTCATCCAAAAGTACATTATGTCACGTCACCTGTATTTATTGGCTTATTGTGCATTATTTTTTATAGTTATGGAATTGACTCAATCACAATTACTGCGATGCTCATTAATTAGTAGATATTTAACAATCATTTGCATTTTGATCATTGGTTTAAAGTTCATTTTTCTCAGAAGTCTGTAACATTGAATATTCTGATGTGTAGTTAGCATAAAGTTGTTTACACAATGGATGAGTTGCATATTAATAAAGAGTTTGCAAAGAAATATGAAAGGTACAGGAAAGCAGAAGAAATGCAGAGATGTAAGTTGTTTTTTTTTATACATTGTGGCTTGGAAATTGGGCAAGACATTGAATGATAGTTTTCTTGACCCAATTGTTAATAAAAGGTATATCATATAATAAGATTTATATATGTGTATATATAGTAAATTGTAATCGCACACAAAGTCTTTTTAAACTGAGCGATCGTGTTATAACTTTATAAGTTGTCTTGTTCAAATAAATAATTGTTACATTTATCAAATACTTAACTACACAATCTGAACCCACAGTGAAGGATAGATACGGAAACACAGATGCGTTAGAGAGTAGTAGTTCGGAATCTGAAGACGAAACAGCTGAAGGCATCAACCCAAAGTTAGAAAAAGATTTCTTTGATACACTTGCTCAACTGAAAAGAAAAGACAAAACTATTTATGAGAAAGACAGAAAATTTTTTAAAGAATCTCCTTCCCCAGATGAACAGTCTGGTGGTGGAAGTGTGAGTTGTTTATTTGATGTTTTTTCTTTTGTTAACTTGTACAAGTGTGTCGAAATGACTCCTAAAGTATAGTATAGCTATTATCCTGTTCAAAATTTTAAGCTGCCAGTGTGCTTTAAAAGACCCCCCCCTTATTTGATTTTGTCCTTGGGAAAATATTTTGAAAAACCATTTAGTCAATTGGACTTTAAACAACTTCGTTTTTAGTTCCTATATTTTTGTTTTTTCAGCCAGATTCTGGGGTTCATGAAAACAGCAAAAGTGAAAAACCTTTCTTGTTAAGAGATTATGAAAGAAAGGTGGTTCTGGAAAAAGATGGGTAAGTCAATCTTTTACTTTTGGGTTTATCTAATTAGAGAGGCGGGTGTGGACGCATCGTATGTTTTTACTAATCAAAATATTTTTATACCTAAACTAGGCCTACTCTTTTTACATCTTAACTTATTAACTCTTTTTTCAAAAGGAAGTAAACCCAACATTGTTCTACTGTGTTCCTGCATTTGTGTATTCCTAATTCCCATAAATTATTTATTGTAAATGACGGTGTAAATCGCAAGTAGCATTGCTTGTACATAGTAACACAGCACTTCTGCTTAATGTTATATTATGATATCTTTACCAACACTGCCCTCCACAGTTGTTATGAAGACGATGAAAATGAAACCACAGCTGGAAGTTACTTCAGTGAATTGAATCAAATTAAAAAAGATTTAAAGAAAGCAACATCAGAGAACGATGTAAACGATGACGGTGATGATGACTTTTTGACCAAGAAAGCACAGGTGACAATTTTGTTTTTTATTTATTTTAAAGAATGTAGTGGCCCAGGCAGACATACTGAACCATTTTTAACCCTTGTCATAAAAAGTACCAAAATTCCTATGAGCTCAAGATGGAGTACTAGTTTGTAGTTTGTACCCAAAAAACTTTGTTTTACATATTTTCATATATATATATATATATTATTACAATATTGGGATTTGGGAAGTTTCATTTGCCCAACAGAACGTAATAACGTATATATATATATATATATATATATATATATATATTTTTTTTAATTGGTTTAACTACTAACAGTGTTGGGCAAATGATACTTACCAAATCCCAATATACCTTCCCAAATCCCAAGTGTAACTGCTAACAGAATAACTAACAGTGTTATTAATCTTGTGTTCTTGTCCATACAGAGCAGTCATGTAGATGATAAAGTTGACTTGGGAGAGTTGGATAGTTACTGGAAAGACCCAGAACTCAGCAAAGATGAAAAATTTCTTCGAGATTATATTCTTGAGCGGAAATATCTGGACACAAATGAATTAGAGTGCGTGGAATTGTTTTCCATCATTTTAAATATCAGTGTTTCCCAACTTTTAGATTAGATCTATTACCACCCATTTTTACATGGGAAACACTATTTATAGTTCTGAAAAACAAAATTTTGAAAAATATTAACATTTTAATCCATATTTAGTCAATTACTTAAAGAACCCTCTTTTTGTGAAACTTAGTCAGTATAGACCCAAGTTTTTAAATTAGACCATTGCACCGTTTTTAATGTGTAGTCATTGTTTCATTGTTTGTAAATAAAGTCTGTTGTTTTAAGGATGGATGGAGAATATGAGGAGGAGGAGGAGGAAGAGGAAATGTTTGTGAGCAAACAAGAAACATTCGAACATAAGTTTAACTTTAGGTATCAGGAACCAGATGCAGAATTTGTAAGTTTTTGGTGTTGTTTCTCGTTTGTTATCCCTATTATAAGTAATGATCAGATGAGTTTGGTAGTGAAGGGTTCAAAGGTATATAATTTATATGTACGGCTGGATTTAAATCCGAATCCTGTTCTGGAAAGTAGGTAAATATTTACAGAATCTGATACTTTAATCCCAGATTGCAATAAATATACTTGCTTTGTTATTGTGTAACTTGCAGCTTAAGCTATCTTGTAAATCCAGCACTGTGTACCGGTATACTTCAATATTTGCCAACATATTTTAACAGATCAAAAGTTACCCCCGCACTATCGGGACTTCAGTTCGAAAAACCAACAACAAGACTAAACAGAAGAGAATTTCAAGAAAGGAGAGAAAGGAAGAAGAAAAAAACAAAAGAATGGAAGAATTGAAACGACTCAAGCAACTTAAGAGAGAGGTTAGAAGTCTTTTTTTGTAATTTGTATAAGGCTGGAGTTACATTTAAATTTGTTGCTTTCTTAGAGTTGTATTTAATGTCACAATCTTATGATCCATTTAGTGCTGATTTTTCTTATATTTACATATTATGTCACTGTTTCCTTTAGGAAATCCTTGAAAAAGTGAATTTGTTGCAAAAAGCAACTGGAAACACTGATATCAACTTTATGGACAAAGATATTGAAGGAGATTTTGATGTTTCTGAATATGACAAACGAATGAAGGTAAGTGGATAAAATGGACAAAGATATATGCATGATTTTGTTTTCAGAATTAAGTTTGGAGCAGCTTTAATTGTTTGAGAAACACAGTTTTGATAAACCAAATTTTAAGAGCTAAAAATGTCTCTGGGTAACATAAACTAACGGAATAGACTCATTGCTACGTAAGATGTAATTATATAATATTGGTAAATATTCTCTTTAAAAAGAAAATTAGTCAGACTAGTCCCTCCCCATTGACTTGCATTGGCCTACACGTCGTATATTCATTTGACATAGGCTTACATGAACCAATAACACTTTATTTTTGTATATGACCTTATGCCATTAAAAAGGAATTAGCTAAAAAAATTAAACGCATAAATTTTTAAAGAAAAATTCTATATAAATTTATTTTTACACCATCCAATGAACCCCAATAACCCAATAAAAAAATCCAATGAAAAATATGCACACCTTTGTTTTCAAACGTGAATCCCTTAAAGGATTTATTCGACGATGAGTTTTACTCAAAAGAAGAAGAAGAGAAACCAGAGTTTTCAGATCTTGGGGAGGATTTTGATTATGAAGAGGATGAGAATTGGGATGAATATGAATGTGGTGACACTGGTGAGTAATCTTGTGTGGCTGATGTGAAATTAATTAGAGTTTAAATAGAAGAGTTAGCTGTATCACATATTCACATTTCATCACTTAGTTAAAACTGTACATTTTGAGATCTATTATGTTTTGCAGTTTTTTTTTTGTAAAATAAAATATTTATTTAGTGTTGACAAGGCATGCCAGGACATCTGGGGATTAGAACATGATTGTCCCTTAAGGAGTGAATATAGGGATTATAAATTACAGAGAAACATTTTACTGCTGTTAATTTCTACGCAAAATATTTTCCAAGAACTGGTGACATAAAATTGAAAACCAACATTTTGATGCCATGTAGCGAAACTTAGCCATCATAATATGCAAAGTTTTTAGACTCTTTTGTTTTATAATTTTGAAAGTGGTTTAAACTTTAAAGTGGCTTAATACATTTTAAACCTACTTTTTGCCAGCACAAGATACAAACGATAACACTGAACAAATTTCATACAATGGTCTTGCTGACTGTGAACAAGCTGACTTTAATGTAAGCATTTAATGATATTAATATAATTTATTTGTCTTTTCGAATAAGGGAAGTGAAGATTTAAAAACATTTTAAACAAAAAGACATGATATAGTAACAACAATGGTTAAAACAACCTTACAGTTAAAAATATGTATGTCATATTGTTTTTACTGTTGAATTAGTACATGGATAGTACTTGTCTATACTTGGTTGAATGCTGCCACCAGTGCCACTATTGTTGACATCATGTGTGTATAGAGGCAATACAATTAACATTGGTTCAACGCATTGCTTTTTAATGGGTTTTGAAACAATTATCCCGAATAAATCATAAGCCGAAACAGTGCTGAACTATGTAGAACAAATTATCAACTATGTTACGATTTTAAACTTATAAAGTTAAATATAGAACATCATGTATTCTCTCCTCCACTTATCCTTACAAGGCAATATTTCTCAGCTTATTTTGTTGCGATGTTTTTGGAAAACTTACCACTCTACTGGATATATGAGTACTAGTGATATACTAATTTAATTACTATGTTATAATATCCAAGCTGTGTTTATTGCTACAAATAATGCAGTAATAAATACACCCCACTTAATAACAGATGGATTGTGATTTTGACACCACCAGTGTAAGAAGTCGAAAGAAATTAGTAAATCCAACCAAAGCAGAAAAGAAACGAAAAAAATCTGCTTTTTACGAAGCTGTGGCGAAAGAGAAACCCAAATTTAATCCAGGTGATTTATTTGATGGGTAAACAAATTTATATTACTGTACTTAGCCACAAAAATAATGTAGTTCTGGTGCTTCGCCTTCAACACATATACAACTATAGTAGCCAAACTTTTACTAGTACAGAGGAGGTGGTGATGGTTATACACACTTTCTTAATGAAATAATTTTCACCTTATTGGTTATAATGCTAATGTTGAATGTAGTGTAGTAAATTTTGAGTGATGTCTTGCCCACCTCGCAACCCAATTTTGGTGTTCAAGATATCCAGCCCCTTGTCTATATGGCCAATTTAAAACTAACTAACATTTTAACAAAATATTTCATTTTTAGATGAGAAAAGTTTCAGTGAATATTTGGACGAATATTATGCCATGGATTTTGAAGATTTAATCGGAGACATGCCGTGTCGTTTCAAGTATAGGAAAGTGGCGGAAAACAACTTTGGATTAACGACAGACGAGGTATAACAAGTTGCGCATCATGTTTTACCTAACATGCATGTTAGCACAGTTGGTTAGCGCGCCTGCCTCTAACTCAGAGGTAATGGGTTCAAAGTTTTTGCTGCTCCCAATATGGGTGTATGTGTCCTTGGGCAAGAAACTTACGGCAATTGCTCCAACCCAGTGGTCACTAATTACTAATTAGTTGTCAAAAAAATAAAAAATTCTCGAAAAAATAATCACCTCTAAAGTAACAAACTTGGTAACTGGTAAACTGGCATGAGGTGTATGAAACAGAAGACCCACGCATAACTACTGTCGTTTTCCAGCCAGAGAAGGATAAAATAAGTTACATACAACCCATTAACCTTAACCAGCTACACAGGTAATGTCAACTTGAACTTAGTTTTGGTTGTTAGAGGATAAAATGTCATCCACAAGATGTTATTGCTAAAAATTCTGCTGTCGTAGCTTCATTAAATAAACCATTTATATAATATACCACAACAAACAAAGTTCGGCGCTGGGCCACAGCTTTTAAAGCACTCAGTCCTTTTCCCAATTTTTACACGTGTCACGTGTGTGTACTTCGGCAAGAATATTGTTCCTACCCATTCCTACTCACTAATGAAGTAATCAGTTCTCCAAATTATCAATCATACTAAAAACAAAACAATAACCACAAGCACAAAGTTATATATGTCGTAATCTCTAATTGGACACTAGCTTTCAGGATCATCAGGATACACCTGTGTTTTATGTAAAGTAGCTGAGAGGATGCGAAAAATACTTTCATGTTTCCTATATCTTATTTTAATTTTTGTTTACTAATTTGCTTGTACCACAATAAGACCGGATTTTCATGGTAGGATGGTTTCTTAACACTCAGAAAACTGTTTAAGTTCGTTATTTACAGTATATGTTTACAGTGTATGTAAATTAAGTTATATTTGATTTTAGTATAATGTAGCGCAGCATTTTTGATTTATAATCTGTCCAAATTATATTCTTTTTTGTGTAAAAATAGTTGTGTGAATATTTTTTTGGTTTTAAACAGATACTAAACTCTGACAACCGTACATTGAATTCGTGGTGTTCATTAAAACAAGTGGTTCAACATCGATCTAAACACGAAGAAGATTATCTGAAAAGAAAATTTTCGCAGCTCTCCAAAATGAAAAAACGACGCCATTTTGAAAAATTCCAAAAACCGCCCGAATCAGCGTAAGTTTAATAACTTGATTTTAGGTTTAAAAATTGATCTACTGTGCCAGAGAATGTTTTTATAATGAAACAGTGCTAGATTTGAAAAAAAGGGCTTTTAGCACCGAGAGCCCTTAGAGTCTATCATCATAGACAGCACTTTAGATTCATAGTCAAATATTTTAGCTCAGTTATAGGAATTATAGCGTTATATGGGAAGATAGCCTTATTTTTTGTTTAATCTAGTTAACATAGGTATTGTAGAAGTTTGTAAAAATTTGGTATCTTTCTTGTTGTTTATTTATAACTCAACTTTTAGTGATACCAAGTTTAAGAGTGTTTTGTAATTTCTGCTTAAACTTGATGTATTTTGCAGTGTTCAGGAAACATCTGGCAACACTAAAAATGAAAATAATGAACCTCAAAAATTAAAGAAGAATTTGAACTCAAAACAGCGAAGAAGAAAAAGGGAGAGAGAGAGGAGATTAGAAGCGCTCAAATCATCTGGTTCCAGTTCGTCAAATACGTTTGTTTCGTCACAAAAGTCTAAGAAAAAACGGACAGGGGAGAGCGACACCTTTCGCAAAATTTCGCGCATAGACCACGACCGTTTGGCGGCGTACGGACTTAAACCAAAACAAGTTTTGAAAAAAGCAAAATATGGACGAACTGCTAAACAAAGTTAGTACAAGTCATTTTGCGGTCTTTTGTAAAATACATGCTGACGTCTGTCCTCCGTAAAGAGAGTGCTTTTGTTTTGCAAATACTTTCAAATAAAAATAAATAAACCTGTAAGTTTTGTAATTTTTTAATTAAAACAGTCCTATTTTAGTCCAAGTCGTGTGCAAGAAATTTAGTAAAAGAATACCAGCACGTGCCGGTATTTTAAAACCACAAGACGTGCTTATGTAACTATTTTTATAGATCATGTCTCTCAAGCAAATTTATATTATTAATTTAATTCAAATTAGTCGTTACAAAAATCATTTTTAAAACAAGTATTCTAAAACTAATTTAATCGGCTACGCGTTATGTTTTATGTAAATTTACCGCTGCCATTAAAAAAGTTATTATTTTGCAATTGTTACTCTTTACTTAATACTGCAACGGTTCACATAGAATCAAACTACACACTGACATAAAATTCTCCTAGTTTTAAAATGTAATATTTTTTTCAAAATAAAATTATGTCTTTCCGGTCACGAGAACGCAGAACAGGAAAGTTTACAAGAGCAAAAAAAACGATGGACAAAAAATACAACTTGGTTTACAGCAGCACTATGACATTTTGTTAGAGTATTTTGTTGGGGACCATGTTCTTCAGTTTTACACTGCCCACTATTGCCCGAAGCCACGCAAGTTTGGGGTCCAAACACAATGCTTCTGCTTCACGCCCATATGCTTAATCTTTAGGGTTATTTTATCTTGAATAAGACCTAAATATTTATTAGCATGGGTCTTGAAATTCCGGTTTCGCATAGGCATACGTCTCATTATAGAAACATTGTCTCTTCTTTCACTAGATACACACACACTCAAATGTAAAGATTTATTTTAAACGGAAGCCACGTTATGATGTTATTGAACATGCGTGTTTATGTTTTCTGTAACTCCCGTATCTCCCATCTCTTATAGTTAAAGTCGATACCTTTAAAAACGAAAGTGCTCATTTTTGTGCCAATGCGTTACTGGCCATTGCTTTTATGCAAATCACTTATCGTTCATTTACTAAGAATCATTATCTACGTCATGAACCTCAGGCTACCGTTGTAGTTTGATATCAGTGGCCGACGTAAAATAAACACGCGGTTCGACAAGTCACAGCGTCAAAGCGACCTATTTTCGATATAACATGCACACGGTTTTAACCTCGTTAGCATTTGATTGCAGTTTCAATTTTCAGCTTCTGAAATTAATTCGTTGTATAGTAGGGTGGGGAAAGATGGGACAACTTTAGCACACAATATCCAAATATTTTGATCGAGTTCTAAACAATTAACAACGGTATGTGGGAATCGTGAGCATACTGTTTTATAATTCTTTTAATGTTCTTTGTTTATCATCACATGGGAGAAAAAAAAAGAGAACGAAAAGCTGTCCCATCTCCCCCCACCTTACTACACAGTACTGTGGTGCAAGAGAGCACAACATTTTTCCGGATCGTGATTTGAACTACTAACAACGCTCTTTTGGTGTAAACAACGACTATACAGTTTGTTTAAACAGTAGCCTACTAGATTTGAAAATAAAGGAAATGAAACCATGTTCAATTTTACCCCACTCTACTTTTCGACGTAATATCAATGTTACGTCGAAATTTTCGGCTTTACAATTTCTTAGGAAATAAATAAACCGGTACCATAGATATCTAAACATAAGTATATGTTTATATAATATATCTGTGCTGGTACCACCAACACTGTAAAACCCGGATTTAAAATTTGACCTATCAGGGTTGCACTGAAAACCGGGCTGAAGTTGACCTTTTACTCAGTCCACCAGATTACGCGATTAATTTTTCTTGAACTCTGTCGATCGCGCGTCTTTCGCACAGACAGCTATATTTGTATATATGGAACCTCCCTTACGCCTTGCGCATCACGATTCGAGCCCAATGTTTACCGCTATTTCGACGCCAGGTGGACTGTCCGTAGGCCACGGTAAATTGCAGTGATATTATCATACCGTATTGCAATTAAATGCACGAGTGGTTTGGTTGGATAAATTGCGTGAGAGCGCTGGCAAGGGTGTTTTTCCTGACTTTTATTTAATGTCTGCCACGCGAAATTGTTTTGGGCACTTACATTTATTACGATAACAGTTACGTTTCTCGTTGAAATGTAAACGACCCATATAGGTTCTTCTGTGTATTATACATGCGACTTAGTT
Organism: Ciona robusta; assembly: GCF_009617815.1. Lineage (NCBI taxonomy): Eukaryota > Metazoa > Chordata > Ascidiacea > Phlebobranchia > Cionidae > Ciona > Ciona robusta. The sequence continues at coordinate 1,897,848 of NC_143242.1, read as the reverse complement.
TTCATACACGCCAGACTTTTTACATTATTAAATTATACAACGTAAGTAAAATATTTGACTACCAAAATACCGCACCAAACTTGACAAACAGCTATACGACGCAAAACCTCATGCTATAAATTATACACCAAACACCGGTTGGGGAAAACAATAAACAGTTCGGTCTGGAAGCTGATAGGGCACGCAATAAACGTCAGCACTTTAGATGTTTTGTAAAAATCAGGTTTATTTCAATTTGTAATTTCAGACTTTATCTGAAATTACATTGTAAGCTTGCACTTTGAAAACTGCAACAATATCATTGCAATAAATAAGATGTGAAATAACGGTAATAATTAAATAGTTTTGACTTAAAATATGTACACGGGTTATAAGTTCGCGGCGTACCATTTATTTTATGGAGCCTTTACTGTTTAACTACAGATTTTCCCTAAAAGTTAAAGTGTGGACAGTTATGTTTACGACACACTTTAGCTGTTTAAATGAGACTCGTAAACAGTAGCAATATTGCATTAATGAAACTGTCAGCAACAACAGACGAAACAGTCTTTATATTTTATGACCGAAATCTTCTGCGATGTAAACTTTCTATTTACTTTTTTAACATGGTTATCGTATTTGTAAATGAGTATAACTTAAATTTGATTTGCGTTTTTGAATACGGCAACGCAAAGAAATTGTTTAAACCGACGAAGATATATATGCGTCCGCATTGCAGTTTCTGCGTGTTTGGTATTTTAATGAATTGTTTATAAAACTTTCTCATGCTTTTAGGGGAACATTTCACGACTGTTTATTTACAACGTAACGAATTGAACAGATTATCTCGAAGTCCTATCATTCATATTAGATTATCCCATTTTTGGATGCCTTCAACTCTGTATAATTACTGCAACTCACGTGCAGTTTACAAACAATTGCGTGAACGCTGCATTAGAAGGAGACTTCGAAAGTAGCATTCTTATATTCCTTTTCGTTCGCTCTGTTCACGAAACGTTCTAATGCACAACGAAAGTAATAAAACCGTGCCACACCGTATACTAAAACACCGCCTTTTGTAATCGAGCCGCTCCGAAAGCGCAGCCCGATGTTTTGTACGATTAATTCCGTTTTGAATACGGTTTTCATGGATTACTTTTATTTGTGTCGCCTCTCTTGGTAATCGCTGCTTTATAAATTTCTAATTTTTCAGAACTTCTAACTAGATATGCCGTTCATTTGTGACGCCAAGAAGAAAATAATCTATAACATTTTAGTTATAATTTTTTGGCAAAAATATTTTTTTTTGTACGATTATGTACGATTATATGACCGCTATCATAACCAACGGATCCGTTTAGCGTATCCAATTTGACTAGAACGTAATATTTATGGGGCAGAGGAATTTAAAATATCGAATTACCAAATTTACCTGATATGTACTAAGAACTATCACAACTGTGACGTGGAATGTCTTATATCGATAGATTTGTAGTTGATCTCTCTTGCATTTGTGAGAAAAGTAAATACGTTAGATTTTATTATACAATCTCCGAAACTTTTTATTATTTATGTATTTGGGTTGGGGAAACACCTTTTCGCTCTACTTTCTCGTTCAATTTGGTAGTAAACAAAAAACATTAAAAGAAATATAAAATCGTTTCTTACGACTCCCATAGACCGTTGTTAATTGTTTAAAACACGATCAAAACATTTGAGTATTATGTACAAAAGGTGTCCCATCTTCCCCCACGATACTATAATACAAAAAAGAATATACATAGCAGTTAAATTAAATGTAAATGTACACTTTGTAGAAGTAAGATAAAGGACTCCCATGCGCTATCATGCATAATTATCATGAAACATGATTACTGCATGATACTTTTTTCGTGAGACCCCTTCGCCACTACCTTTACGAACCGGTTTTGGAGGAATCGCAAGAAAAAGGCAGTCACAGTTTAACCCCACTTTGATGCCGACTTACTCTTTAGTTTGTGGATGTAGCCAAGCGGTGCAGTCCCAATCTGGTCTAAGTTTGATTTAATATTAACGAATATACCTCAATTGCTATAACACGGAGGAGAGCTGTTTTACTCAGGAAGCAGAATTAGGGTAAGTGTTACAAAGGTTACGTTTATATGTAAACCTGCATTGCAGTTTTCGGGTGTACTAGAAGTTTCGGGTTGTGTTATTAGTTGTCAATTTTTTTACTAATCGATATTTGAAAAAAGTAAACGCATGCATTAATTATAAAATTAGATTTAACATAGTTCATCTGCTGCATTTTTAGGTTATAGTAGTTTAAAAAAATACCTTTAGTATTCGCATTGCGTCACTTTACTTTCCGCAGCGCTAAGGCGGCAAGATAAAAGTCCGTTTTCAGGTGTCAAAGCAATTGCTCACCGAATACAGGTTAACGTATCTGACGTAGCCTGCTAACGGGAGAAGCTTCTTGTATATCTGCTCGAGGGCAGTTCACACGCTGATGGTACGGAGAGTCGCCATGTTAGCTCGTGCCGGTAGTGTGCAGCGTAACAGGCGGCACTTTGACATTGTGGTTAAACTGGTCTCGTTAATTACCGCACCAGTGTCCTCGTATAATTTAAGGTCGCAGCTAAGTTTTTATCACGTTAATTTTTGTTTACAATTTTTTTGCGATGGAACCGCCTTCAAATATTTAAGATTAAAAACAGTGCCAAGTATATAAACCGTCCATGCATGTGCATTAGCCCGAAGGCATATAACTAATTTTATGCATAGCATATACTGTCATTCACGTAACCGGCGTTTTATTTTGGACTACTGACAAACGGTCATAATTACATAGTCTGTGTTTTTATATTTGTTGAACTCTTCCATCAATCTAAGGACAGATAACCTTTTAATCTCCCGTCGGGCAAGACACGCGAGTGAATATTTATGTCATCCAATCTACCGCCTTAACCATCAAACCGTTGCCTGCCCTCGCGACCTATGTTGACACTGTTATAACGAAGTTTAAGCTTTGTTTGGATTCATATTTTGTTAGAGTAGTAATTCGAATAGAAAACGCAATACTTAAAAAAAACTAAAGGTAGAATTTGATATCGTGTGTCTCGTTTGATTTTTACATAAAACTCGAGTCGCTTAACTTTTTAAGTTCTGCAGCGGCAGCAATTTAAATTCGCAAAATACGCCAAAAGGTTTATATGCAAATAATATTTATTTTAATATCTTTGCGGGGGTTCATATTTTAGTGTTTCATTTAACGTAAAAGCAACTTCATTTTTGTTTTATTTCCAGATAACAACAGCCATGGAGGCTTTGCGCCACTTATTGGTGATAGGGGTGCTTCTGTCTTCTTCGTTGAGATCTAACGCTCAGGGAGAACTAGACATAGAAAATGAACTGCAAAGTGAACTATCAGAGGTACGCATACTGAACGTGTGGATTTCAAACCGTATAATTAAAATTAAAGACCATGCGGTGCAATTTGTTTTTCTTACACCGAAACATTTTTTGCAGCTACAGAATTTAGAATCAAGGTACACTCAAAACATGGGCGCTGGATTAGACGATAGTCCGTGCTTTATAGAAAACAACCTCAAGAGACCTTGTACAGACGTGGATGGTAAGTAGCCTCGCGTGCTTGAGGCACTGCACGATGTAAAAACCGCGGCATTCGTAAAACTGTCTCTAAACATCCTGTATGTTGCTAGGTAACGTCGTTGGACAAAATAACCGAACAGAATGCTCTCGGTTCAGCCAATGTTGCTACAACGCTGTTGAAGCGCTTGGTAATCCAACAGTGGTAAGTATTGACAATATATAGTATATCGGGTATACAATGCACGGATCATGCTTCTTCTAATTTTTAAACTTTCATCTTTAGCCGAAGTGCTTTATAGCTCGTCCTACCACGTCATACAGACAAGGTGGTATACAGTTCGGGGTATCTACAGTGCCAGGACTTGGAGCTTTCCCAACAGCTGCTACCACATCAGCCACTACTCCAGTCGACGGTAATATCCTATAAATTTATTCAATAATATTAATTTTGTCTCGAACTGAAAACTACATACATATGTAGTAAGGTGAAGGAAGACGGGACACCTTTAGCACATAACATCTTAATATCCGGATTGTCTTTTAAGCAATTAACAACGGTCTGTGGAAGTCATAAGGCTATGGTTTTATAATTATTTAGGTTTATCTTTGTTTCCAACCAAATGGGTAGAGAGAAAATAGAATAAAAAAGTGTCCCATCTTTCCCCAACCTACTATACAAGTAATAGAATATATCGTAGAATATATGTACGAACGGCGACGAAATCTTTTTGTCGTTACATTATAGTCAGTACATAACACTTCGCTCTCGTTTTAGTTACCAGTTTTCTATACGGTGGCAAGAGGTATGATTTCTACCTGAGAAGGCTAAACTTCGCTGGAGCGCTTCAAACTTGCATTGGTAACGGTGGAAGCCTCGCCACCATTGACACTGCTGAGAAACAGCAAGCCGTGCTTGATCACCTCATAAATGGAATCGGTATCTTACCAAACAACGGAGTGTGGGGGGACATTTGGGCGGCTGGGTATTGGATTGGAGGCTCCGATCTCGTAAATGAGGGAGTTTGGGTTTGGCAAGAAGACGCGAGTAGTATTCCCACACCAGGAAACCCTGGATACCAAAACTGGTTCACAGAATACACCCTATACCAACAACCGTTTTCTGCTTTACCGAGCCACGACTGTATGTACATGAGCGCGCGTTCCCAAATCGGTAACTTTCGTACCCTTGGTAAATGGTTCGGCAGCATATGTACAGCAACGAAGTACTTTGTCTGCATGAATGATGTTCAGGGTAAGTTTTTTGTTTCAATTTTCTACGCGTTCAGGTAATACATGTTTCTTAACTTTTCCAGACGCATGTTCAACCTCACCTTGTGTCAACGGTGGCCAATGTTTGTCTGTGGGAAACACATACACATGTTCCTGCCCGACCGGCTACTCCGGTAACAACTGCCAAATACCGCCAAGTAAGACTTACAGTTTTATAAATTACTTATTTATTTGAAAGTTCAAAACTTAAGTTATCATTCAATTGCAATAAACATTGTTTTCAGATCAATTAGTTTATAGATTTTAATTACTGGTATATTTTGTAAACGTTGGTTTTGCCTGTTACTAGTTTCGGGTAATCTATTTTCTTATTTTTTTTATTAGGATTTGCATTTTTTTAAATTTAGATCCATGTCTATCCCTCCCTTGTCTCAATGGTGGGCAATGCCAGACTGTAGGTGCTTCATACACATGCGTGTGTCAATCTGGTTACAGTGGGCCCAACTGCGGTGTTTCTCCCGGTAAGTGTCATGCGGTGTGTTATAGTATGTCATGATTAATACAAAAAGCATGTCGTTATACGCCTTCATGAAGCATGCAGTTACTATGAAATAGCATAAAACTGTTTCTCAGACCCCAGGAAACTGGATGCGAAACATTCGTGGAACACGTATTTTTGGGCGTTTTAAATAAAGAAAACAATATTCTGTAATTTAAAAACAATCTATTTCTGAAACCAAAAGTATTGGGTGGGAAGACGAGAATATGTTACGATTAACTTTTACAGGTGTGCCACATCCTTTACCTGAAAGGAAGGGCCTTTAACTCTAACAACCGTTAATTATCCAATAATATCATTCTTTCACACTCACGCGAGATTTGACCCGCGTAATTAGAAGTTCAGACAGTAATCTAAAACAGAACTATTTTATTGCGGACCGGCGAGACCTTTTAAGCCTAATATTTCACGGGAGTATTAAGCTGAATGTCCTTAAAATTTAAGAAATGTCGCGTCTGGGCAAAAAGCTTATGAATTCGAACAGAAATTGCGCGGTTCTCCAAGCGCCAAAACTCCCTGTTCTTGGTGTATTCGAACAAAAAAGGAATACAAATAGCGCCACAGTAACTTTGTTTTGTGTGAGTACCTGAAGGGTAATCACCGTTACTGTAACCGAACTTGTGTTGACGAAGAAAAAATGTGATTATATAATTGTTTCTTTACAGATCCATGCTCTGCCCGACCTTGCCGAAATGGTGGACAATGTCGAAGCATTGGCTCACAATATACATGTATTTGTCCCCAAGGATTTACAGGCCGTGATTGTAACACTATTCGTAAGTATTTGTTACATGTATAGAAATAATGTTTTTAACAACATCAAGCTAAACGACATATTTGCGAAATAAATTTTACAATAATACATCTGTATGCATAAAAATTATGAAAAACTTCAACAAAATATTCCTTACAGCGTTTGACCCATGCTCAAGACAACCGTGCTTGAATGGTGGGCAATGTAGAAACTTGGGTGGCGGTTCCTACACATGTATATGTGCATTTGGATATGTGGGAAATAACTGTCAACTAAGTAAGTTTTTGAATCCTGTGAAAACATCTATTTTGATACAAATTAAATTATTATATTATAAATTATTAAACATCATTATAGATATTATAAAAAATTATTAATAAAAATTAACACGGTCAAATAGTTTAAGTTTAAACATTAAGGTTCAATTTCATTAAAAACATTATTTTTCAGCAACTGTCGCACCCACACCGCGTACTACAACAACTGTAAGTATTTTGGTTTCAAACGTTTTAATCTAATCTACTTGGATACATTGCTAACAATTCCTTATCTATATTTCAGGTAGCAGTAACTGTACCACCTCCTGATTCAAACTGCTGTGTAATTCAACCATCGTTAAGGTAAACTATAAGTAACGTAATCATTTATTAGAATTTCGGGAATATAGTTTTGATTGATACAATGAGCATAAAATTATCGGACGAAATTGATTTTGTAAACTATATTCTATACATGGTAAATAATAAACTGCTTTCCCTGCAGGATACCATGTGGTACTTCACTAACAACAGCAGCAACTTGTTCAAGAATAAGAGGTTGTTGTTATGACTTTACTGCACCAAGCCAAAATTGCTACAGACCTTCACGTAAGTTTCATATTGTAATAATATTCTGCTTATAAATGCTATACACTGTTGTGCATGTGTGAGTTTAAATTGTCAGCAATACATAAACTACTCCTAAATTTATACTTGTTAACTCATAAGTAGATACTAGTTGTATAAAACAAAACATCTGTCTTATACTTCTTAAAATAGCCTGATCACTAGAAAATGGAAGTTACTTTCATTTACACAAAAACTCTACTTAGGATATTTTGTTTTACTTATTTGATGTTTTGTCTTTTGTAGAACCAGGAACATGTTTCCAGCCCACTCCAAGTACTACTACCACCCTAGCTGAACAAACTACCTCCCAATCCCAAAGCTGTAAGTTTTTACCATTTAATATGTGTTGCATATTTAAAATATAAGGTGTCTATTTTAGTTCATTAAACCAAAGCACTCGCATTGTAACCGATCTGGGGTGGCTGCTCAATGCTGCTAGTAGTGTTAAAATGTTAGTCTAATAGATAAAACACTTATTGCTCCAAAAATTAAATAGTCACTAATATTTTGTCTAAATTTTAGGCAATACAAAAAAACAAAGCTATTCAGCCACAATGTTACGTATCTAAGATGTACGAAAAATGGTATTCATGTTATAACAATGTTACAGCCCACACAAAGATAACTAAATTTTATTGATTTAAAAAATTTAAATTAAATGAATTTTATTTGACATAGGGAGTGGTTGGTACTTGTGGAGTGGATGGACTGAATGCTCTGTAACTTGTGGTGAAGGAACTTACGTTAAATTCCGTGGTTGTTTCGGTGGACAACCAGGCAGTGCAGTATGCCCAGGGCGTGGCCGCATTGTAAGTATATTTTATTTAATTTGTTACATGAATCTCGTAATTTAGTATAATCACCCAAATTGTTTTATGTAATAGTTAAAAAATTCCAAAAAAATCTGCATTAAAAGAAGTATTTTATATGTATGAATCCATAGCAAGGTACACTAAATGGTTGGGTTTAGACCATAGTTGACCAATCATCTTAAAACCTAATAATTAAAAATACTTCTTAAATTCTTCTTAGGTTGAATCTTGTAGTGATGGACCTTGTCAAGGTTGGTCACAGTGGGGAGAATGGTCTAGTTGTCCAGTTACATGTGGTACTGCTCAGCAGTTTAGGTACGTTTTAATGCTTTAATGTGAATTTTGTGTTAAACATATAGCATATAATATATAGGTATAATTCTAAAGTTACAGATTATTTTCTGTAGATTGGAATGTCTAGTTAGCATTTGTAATTTATTAGTCTTCCCGAAAAAAAAGGATTTAAAGTTGATAATTACATGAAGTAAAATGTTATATGCAGATCTCGTACATGCTCAAGTGACTCTGAATCTGACTGTCCTGGACTTACAGCTGAGCTTCGTCCATGTGCAACTGAATTATGTCCATCGTGGGCATCATGGAGGGAATTCTCTCCCTGCAGTGTCACCTGTGGTGGTGGATCTCATTTCCGAACCAGGTATGTCATTTCTTTTATGTTGTAACAGCCACTAATTTTTGACGTTTACACTAACTCAGCCTAACATGCACGCTAACTCAGCTTCAGCTTCAATAACACAATGCTTGTTTTTCAATGCACATCAACAAAACATCTACTCACAAATGCAATGCTCTTCAAACTTCTGTTCTTGCTTTTCGTTTTGCAAATTGCACGTTCTGCTCTTCTTGGTAACAGCATCCTTGTCTTTTACTTATCAGCTTATAAACCTTTGTAACTAAAAGGAATTTGAGCATCCATTTGTCTTCGCTTTCTTGTCTTGTGTTCTTTTGTCATCTTAATATTTGGTTACATCACTCTTGCTTGCTTCGAATGTTCAAACAACGCTTGGCTTGGGTTTCAAAAAAATTCTGAACTTCTTCTGATTCTGTCACCATCTTAAAAGATCTTGTGTGGCTGGCGATATTGTCAAAGATGATGCTCTGTGTCCTGGTGAATCGTCTGAAACTGAAGACTGTTCCTCCAACACTTGCCCATCATGGTCCAACTGGGCCATGCAAGGTACATGTTCCAAAACATGTGATGGTGGATTGCAAACAAGATTTAGGTAAAATTTTAAAATAACAAGACACTAAAATTTGTTATAACTAATATTCTTTTCAAAGGTCATGTACGGGAGGAGATGAATCTGAATGCTCAGGATCTGCTACAGAAACATTTCCATGTAACGTAAATGTTCCTTGTCTTACTACCCAACCACCTACAACTACGCAAGTCACTGCAACATGGTCTACATGGACCCCCCTTGGTGACTGTTCATTACCATGTGGAGGTGGAACACTAAACAGGGCAAGGTGAGGTTTACGCTTTGTTTTGGCCTACAGGGTTAACTTGCGATATATCCATGTAAACTGTGTGTTTGTAGAAACCAAATTTTGTCATTAATAGGTATATCTTAAGTCCATGGATTGACAACCGATTAAATAAATTTTCATAATTTGTGATTATATGATCTTCACATCATACCTAAATGGTAAAAGCGATTAATTTGCTATGTAAGAAATACACTAATACTTTTTATTTTATTTTACAGAACATGTTCTCAACCACCAGTTGGTGGTGTCCCACAGTGTCCTGGAAATGCTTTTGATAATGTTGATTGCAACACTGAGCCTTGCCCAACAACAACTCCCCCAACAACAACAACACCAGTTGTAACAACACCAGCACCAACTTGGTCAGAATGGACAACTCTTGTAGAATGTACAGTCACTTGTGGAACTGGACAAAGAACAAGAGCTAGGTATGTTTTAAAAAAACAAACATTTGTTTTAGTTTTAAATTAAAAATCATAAATCTAAATTATTTTTTATTATTCCAGAACATGTTCTTCACCACCTGTTGGAAATGTCATTCCATGTCCTGGATCTGGAATTGAAACAACTGATTGCAACACTGAGCCTTGCCCAACAACAACTCCCCCAACAACAACAACACCAGTTGTAACAACACCAGCACCAACTTGGTCGGAATGGACAACACTGATAGAATGTACCGTCACTTGTGGAACTGGACAAAGAACAAGAGCTAGGTATGTTTTAAAAAAACAAACATTTGTTTTAGTTTTAAATTAAAAATCATAAATCTAAATTATTTTTTATTATTCCAGAACATGTTCTTCACCACCTGTTGGAAATGTCATTCCATGTCCTGGATCTGGAATTGAAACAACTGATTGCAACACTGAGCCTTGCCCAACAACAACTCCCCCAACAACAACAACACCAGTTGTAACAACACCAGCACCAACTTGGTCAGAATGGACAACACTGATAGAATGTACAGTCACTTGTGGAACTGGACAAAGAACAAGAGCTAGGTATGTTTTAAAAAACAAGTATTATTTTTTACATGCTATACCTCAGTGGTTGTAATTTTTGCGTTATAACAAAATGTACCACATTTATTGGTTGATGAAGCTATCATTGTGCGCATATGAATTCTGGCATAGACCACTTACTTGTCACTGTTTTAACCCAGTGCTTAATAAAAGATTGTTCAGATTGTCAGCCATATAGAATAAAAACATAAACAATACCCTACAAAGTTATGTATATAGTAACTCATATACATGCATCAGGTGTATGAAGTTTGAATGCAGTGTTACAATGACTGTTTCTATCAGGCCACTCGAGAAAAAACCTCACAAATTCATTTACTTTACAGAACATGTTCTTCACCACCTGTTGGAAATGTCATTCCATGTCCTGGATCTGGAATTGAAACAACTGATTGCAACACTGAACCTTGCCCAACAACAACTCCACCAACAACAACAACACCAGTTGTAACAACACCAGCACCAACTTGGTCGGAATGGACAACACTGATAGAATGTACAGTTACTTGTGGAACTGGACAAAGAACAAGAGCTAGGTTTGTTTTAAAAAACAAACATTTGATCTAGTTTTAAATTAAAAATTCCCAAATCTAAATTATTTTTTATTGTTCCAGAACATGTTCTTCACCACCTGTTGGAAATGTCATTCCATGTCCTGGATCTGGAATTGAAACCACTGATTGCAACACTGAACCTTGCCCAACAACAACAATTCCAGTTGTAACAACTGTCCCCCCACCACCAGTGACAACTGAGTCCCCACCACCCCCACCAACTTGGGGACCATGGTCACAATCAGATGAATGCTCTGTTTCTTGTGGTGGAGGCACTGTGCTTCGGCAAAGGTTACAATTTGCCCAGTTACATATGTGACCATGTCCAGAAAACCCATTCATTTGCAGATTTTCTTTCAGCATTCTTGATGACATCTACTGATGTTCCCAGTTTCTCTTAACACACACACACACACACACACACACACATGACACAACACAAACTATCCGTAACATTATTTAGGATTTATTTTATTAGCCATAACTTTTTTCTAACATTTTTTTTCGTAGCTGAAATAACCTTTTATCTAAATAAATAGACAATGCCAGTCTGGTGGTAATGCGGCAACTGGATGCGATGGTGAGAGCTCCGAAATGTCTCCCTGTAGAACAGAGGCCTGTCCAACCTGGGGAGCATGGAGTGAATACAGTCCATGCAGTGTAACCTGTGGGGGAGGTAAGATTTGTTGATTACATATATATATATATATATATATATATATGTATATATGGGGTTTTATAAAAAATTCAAATTAAATATCAATGAAATAAAATTTCAAAGGTATTTCAAATTGTTTACAATTATATACAAATTTTAAAAATTGTACAGTTTATTTAGCAAAAGCATGACGAAGGTGCTTAATTTTTTATGATGTATTATATATATAAATAAAATATTTTTTTAAACCTTTTTTTCTTATTCTGCAGCTGAGCAAGTTCGAACTCGCGCTTGTATGAATGGAGAGATCGGTGACATTGGCTGTGATAATTTATCGGATTCAGTCATGAGCCAAGATTGTGCTGTGGTTGATTGTGAATTTTGGTCTAACTGGGGTGATTTTGGCGCTTGTACTGCCACTTGTGGCCCTGCGACAAAGGTGGGCAGAACTTTTATCAGTTTATATAGTTTTACAACGATATGTCTAAAAATACAGTGGTTTTAAATGTATTCATTGTACATTACCTTAGACACGAAGTAGAACTTGTACAAATGGTTCACCTGGCATGGCTGGATGTTCTGGTTCAACCGAAGATGTTCAAGACTGCACACAAGCAGCATGCGCCTCTTGGACAGAATGGAGCGACTTTTCAGCATGTCCAGTCACATGCAATGGTGGAGTGCAGCAAAGAACAAGGTATATAGTTTAAATTTTGTAGCTTAAAGCTATAGCAACTTATAATAAGTAGTTAGTTATAGTCAACCACATTAATCTCTAATTATGTTTTTATTTGTGTTCACATTAATCTCTAATTATGTTTTTATTTGGTACGCAGAACATGCACCGATGGTACTCCTGGGTTAGACTGTGTTGGAGATGAAATGCAAGAAATCCCATGTGCTGCTAACACATGTGAACAGTGGTCTTCATGGTCTGAATATAGTGACTGCTCTGTTACTTGTGGTGGTGGCAAATCTACCAGATCTAGAACCTGCATTGGTGGTTCTGCTGGTATGCCAGGCTGTATGGGAGTCACAAACTCTGTAAGTTTCAATACTAATATTTTTCGAAGTGTACCGTTTTGTCAGCTGTTGATAAATTAATTTGTAACACTGTTTTTTTAGGATGTTGATTGCAGCACAGAGACTTGCCCCTATTTTGGAGATTGGTCCGAATACAGCAATTGCTCTTCTTCTTGTGGGCCCGGATTTCAGACTAGAACGCGAGTTTGCTTGCCTGAGGGAACTGACATAACTTTGTGTGGTGGACACTTGTCTGAAACAATTGTTTGTACTGGTGAAGAATCATGTGCAGTATTTAGTGAATGGTCTGCTTTTGGCCCTTGTACACGAACATGTGGTGGTGGAACCATGAAGCGAACACGGGAATGTGTTGGTGGGTTATAGATGCTTCAACATGTTGAAGAATTTTGATGTTATTGTAAACCTAACAACTTAACTTTCAGGTGGTGTACTTGGTGAGGGTGAATGTGTTGGTGATGTAGAAGATATACAGAACTGCCAGACTCAAGGATGTCCTTACTGGTCACCTTGGCAAGACTCAGACTGCTCTGTCACCTGTGGTGTTGGATCTATGCAAAGAACTCGAACCTGCATGGATGGAAATGTTGGAGATGATGGTTGCATTGGAGACACATCAAGCACAATGCCTTGCAATACACAGGTTGGAATATATTACACCATGTTACAAATTGAGACCCATTTTATATTGGCATCTCAACTTTTCAAAAAGCTTTTCATTTAATGCTATATTATTTTTTCAGAAACAATGCGAAGAATGGACACCTTGGACAACGTGGTCCGATTGCTCCACCACATGTGGTACTGGATCTGAACAGAGAATGAGAAACTGTTCATATGGAGCACCAGGGATGCCCGGATGCCCAGGATCACCAATGGAAAGCAGGGAATGCAATGGAGGAACTTGCCCTACATGGTCAGAGTGGAGTGAATATTCAGGCTGCAGGTAACATAACTTTATCTCAACTATGGTTATACTAGCTTTTTAAATGTCTTAACAAGTTTGTTGTTATAAAATACTGTATGTTATTTTTCATGTAGTTTCTGTGAAACTGCTCGGATAACTTTGTTCAATTTTTTTGTTTTATTTTATTAACTAAAACAATGACTTTTAAATAAAATCTAAAATATCAAGTTCCAGACTGCTGGTGTGCCCCTAGTGGACCTCATACCATTGGAGACTATATTGAAACATAGAAAAAATGTGTACGAAACAGTTTCCTATCATTTTACTTAAAATCATTTTTTCCATAGCTTAACGTGCGGCAGTGGAACTCAATTCCGCACTCGATCTTGTAACAATGGTGATGTTGGTGATGATGGATGTGAAGGATCAAGAGTAGAATCTCAACAATGCGCCACCAATGTTTGTCCAACTTGGGGAGACTGGTCAGAATTTGGACTATGTGATCAAGCATGTGGAACTGGCAACCAGGTTTGGAATTTTTGAATGTTTCTTAAGCGTTATTATGTTTAGTGTTTTCAATACTCTTTTTGTCAACTTTAAATGGCTTAGTATTTCTACAGCATGTAGTACAATTTTGAATATTGCTGTAAATGTTTGTTTTTTTGTAATAGTAACAATATAAATGATTTTTAGGTTCGAACTCGTTCTTGCAACAATGGTGAACCAGGTCAAGATGGTTGCATAGGATTAATAAGTGAGTTGAGACTGTGCAATCAGATCCCTTGTAGTGAATGGGGTCAATGGTCTTCTTTTGGAAACTGCAGTGTTGACTGTGGTGGTGGAACTCAATTCCGTAGCAGAACTTGTACTGTTGCACCAGGAGCAGATCCAGGTACAGCATATTCTTGATTAATTATAAAAATTCATTAGAGAAAATTGCATGTTTATTATAAGTTTTTACTTTATTTCTTTCATAAAACATGTTGGGATTATCTTTACTTGAGTGAGTAATTTTCATTATAAAATTGTTTTTCTTTCTGATCGAATTTTCTTTTTTTGTTAGTTACACCATACATTTTATTTCCAGACCAAGTTGCGTGTGAAGGTAACAGATATGATGAAAAAGTTTGTAACCGACAAGCCTGTCCTGGGTGGGGAGCATGGGAGCCATTTGGTGACTGTTCCAAATCTTGTGCTGGGGGTGTTATGACCAGAGAACGAACTTGTTTGGTGGGAGAGGTAAAACGACTTTGTATGTTTTATTTAACAGATATTTTTTTAACAGATATTCTGAGCATTAAAGCCATGTTAGTGAAATTTTTGTATAAGTAAAGAATTCTAGTGAATGCCATAATACAAAGGGCTTTTGGTACCCTATAAATATTTACAGATCTCAAAGCAACCTAGATTTCTGTAACACCACATCAGTCATTTTTGTGTAGTTTCCATAAAGTTTAACTTTGTAATTTTAATTTCCCAGGCTCCAGGTACTGGTTGTGATGGATCAAACAGTGAAACTCTTACTTGTATGACCCAAGCTTGCCCAATCTGGTCAAACTGGAGTCCGTATACAGACTGCAGCTTGTCTTGTGGTGGTGGAGTGCAGAGGAAAACAAGAACATGCAATAATGGAGATCCTGGTGATGATGGATGCATGGGAATGACTGTTGAAGAACAAGATTGCAATGACATGGTAAATAAATAGAAATATTAAAAACCTTTAGGAAAAACCTAACATCTAAAAGAAACATTAAACTTTTAAATTAAAACAGTTGGTTGGTAATAAGTTAAACAACTGATGTTGTATCCTAAACTGTTATAACTTTAGGAATGTCCTGTATGGGCTGTATGGTCATCATGGACACAATGTCCAGTCTCATGTGATGGAGGATCTCAAACAAGAAGTAGGACTTGTAACTTTGGTTCGGCGGGTCAAGATGGTTGCATGGGTGACACGGAACAAACCCAGACCTGTAACGACAACGATTGCCGTAAGTATTTTAAAATATTCAAATTCAGCCAATATTATATGGAATATGGCAAAGTAGTTTTAAAAACTAATTACATTTATAAATAAAGTTAAACATTGAATTTTTTTGCAGCAACCATGTCAGACTGGTCAGAGTGGAGCACGTGTACAAACACATGCAACTCTGGTACCATGACCAGAACAAGGATTTGTATGAATGGAGACTTTGGAATGGTTGGCTGTGAAGGTCCATCTTCTCAAACCAAAGACTGTGAAAATTTGGTAAGTGCATCGAAACAATATAACAGATTTTATCATTTATTTTTCTAAACTTTATTCTAATTTTTGCCATTTCTGCAGTCACCATGTGCTCAGTGGTCTCCATGGAGTCCAGGATTTTGCAGTGTAACCTGTGGTATTGGATCAATCAACAGATTCCGTCTCTGCATCGGTGGTGATGCTGGAGGACCTGGATGTGAAGGAAGTGCATCTTCCGAGGAACCATGCGTGCAACAATCTTGTCCATACTGGGATACCTGGTCATCTTGGACTGAATGTTCTGCTTCATGTGATGGAGGAGTTGAGGTTAGTTGTTGCAGTTTAGTCTTTTGGGAGTGGATGTTATTTAAACAGAGCTTGTTGGATTTGAATACATTTTACATATAAGGGCTTTAGAGTCATTGAATTTCATCATTTTAAAATATTTATTGTGGCATAATAAGTTTTAAAATATTTACCATGTCATGGTTACGAAGAGTCAGTCTGTTTTAAGTTGTCTGATGATGTATTGCTTAACTTAACTTTAACTCTTTCAATGCAGGAGAGAAGTCGTACTTGTATCAATGGAGATCCTGGTGATGGTAATTGTACTGGAGCCCCTGTTGATGTGTTGGCATGTAACACCATTGCATGTAGTAAGTCATACAATATTGCCATAACCTCAAACTTACATTTTGTTATCTGTTGTTTGATTTCCATTTTTGTTGGTAGGGACCAGAGTGAATTATTCAAGTATTACATTATGCCTGCTAACAATAGCAGCAAAAAAATCCCATCAAGATTGTTTAAAATTTAATACCTAATGAATATTTTTTTATTACCAGGCGATCTTCCCCCTGATGGCGTCCGTGAAGGTAAGTTCTTCGTTTTTGACTTTTTGGGGGGTGCCCAGAATTGTAAAAAGTGCAAAAAACAAATTATATTGTTTATAATTTACCTAATTTTCAGACTGCGCCCAGTTGGACATTGCAATTATAATTGATTCAAGCAGTAGCATTGGAAACGCGAACTTTGAAATTGTGCGCAGTTTTCTTCGTCGTGTAATGGCACAACTTAATGTTGGATTGAACAGTACAAGAGTAAGATGACTTTCCTAAGTTCCTACTTATTTTTTCTTAAACTAATATTGTATTGCTAACTTTGTAGATAACTTACTTAAAACAGACC
Organism: Ciona robusta; assembly: GCF_009617815.1. Classification (NCBI taxonomy): domain Eukaryota; kingdom Metazoa; phylum Chordata; class Ascidiacea; order Phlebobranchia; family Cionidae; genus Ciona; species Ciona robusta. The sequence goes on along the minus strand of NC_143242.1, from coordinate 1,880,924 downwards.
TTTTTTGTTACCACAGTCTTTTCCCAACTTTACTTTTATTGGTTAAATGTATAGTCTTTTCTACAATAATTCCTTTAATGCTTAATAAAAATGTTTCTCTTTGGTATTAGATTAATTCATTTTTACAACTATTTTCCAGATTGCTGCACTCCGTTTTAACAGAGATGTAATTCCTCTGTGGAGCTTTGCTCAATCTACAAGCTCTGAAGATTTAATTGAACGAATTGACCGAGTCACATATGATGGTTCAGGCACTCACACAGGAAAAGCTCTTACCTATGCAGCTAACCGGTTATTCACTGAAGCTGAAGGAGACAGACCTGATGTACCTGATCTTGCTGTTGTACTGACTGATGGCAGAGCCCAAGATAACCCTGGAGATACCGTACAGGTTTGTTTTAACAGCAAAGCAGTGTATAGTTTGATACGGTACTACTAGACCTGTATCAGGGAACTGTTTTTTAACCAAAAATTAATGTTTAAATAATATTTTGTTTTAAAATCTATAATTTGGGATTTGTATAAATAATATACTAAACAGTGTTCCATGTCATTATCAAAAGACAGTCTTTTAATTTGCTATACTTTCCAGGCACTCAAAAACAAAGGAGTGAAGGTGATTGCGATCGCCGTGACTAACCGAGTGGACATTAATGAGATTTATGCGATTGCAAGCGACCCTGATGAACAAAATGCTTTCTTTGTTAATGATTTCGAAGGATTATTTTCTGTTGTGGAAAACATTGCATTGTTTGCATGTGGACAACGTATGTGGTTCTTAATGTGTTTTTAAGCTCTCTTTAAGCCAGATTAAAATTCTAATCACTTTTATCTTTCGCTTCTTATAGCAACTTGGTCAGAATGGGGAGAATGGAGCACTTGTGGAAGAACCTGTGGTGGTGGAAACCAATACCGAGTTCGAAACTGCACTGGTGGGTTTGGAGATAACATTAACAACTGCAATGGAACATCTAGGGAAACCAAGGTAAGGGTTTAAACCATGTAAAAATAAAATGTGTAAAAATAAACTCGTGTAAAAATAAAAAGAAAAGTTTAGGGTTTTTATTGTAAGTGAAAAAATGTCTGTCCTGGAGTTTATTTTTTTAATACTGTATTCTTTATTCTAGATCTGCAACATTGGTCCATGCCCCGTTTGGTCACAATGGAGTGGTTACAATGACTGCAGCGTTACTTGTGGGGGAGGATCACAATCTAGAATCCGAACTTGCGTGTTTGGAGAACCTGGCCAGCTAGGATGCATGGGTCCAATAAATGAAACCATAGCTTGCAACAATCAGGTAATTTGAGAACATTTTCTCACTCACTCGACATGGCCTCAGGGGAAGTAGTAACTTGGCTGTGGCAACGGCAAATGCACGGCACGACTTCTAAATTTATGCGCAGACAAAAACGAATCTAAACATATCGAATGATACTCGCTTTGAATCGTGCACAACATGATTGGTTGACCTTTCAAAAATATGCGCTCGTGACCAAACGTATCTATTTGTCAGTATTTTTCGGACTATTATAAAATCTTGTCGTGCCAAGCTAAATGTCAGTCCAGCTCAAGTACTACCCTGTAATGTTACTAGAAATCCCACAGCACAGGTACAGGTTGAATATTCACACATGTTGTCACAATCTTGTGTCAAAAATAGGACTGTCCTCGTTGGATTACTTGGTCGGAATGGAGCGTATGCTCAGCACCCTGTAATGGGGGAACCAGGATGAGATCTCGAAATTGTCAGTATGGAAGCCCAGGCCAGATGGGCTGCATGGGGTCAGCTAGTCAAACAGAAGACTGCAACACACAGGTCCGCTTGGATCTTTTAATTTTTCACAGGTTCTAGGTCAACAGTTTTTAACCTTTGCGGCATTTTTAGTTTTGTGCCCAATGGACATCTTGGCTCCCGTGGGCTGACTGCAGTGCCTCTTGTGGCGGCGGCCAATCCACCCGGGTTAGAAGATGTTTGTTCTCTTCAGACTTATCTACCTGTGATGGTGCATCAAGTGAAACTGTTACGTGCAATACTGAGGTTAGAAGCAACCTGCTTCCACCTGCACACAAACACTAGCATCTAACCCAACTAACATTATAACCAATAATTAGTTTTAAGAATTTAGGTCACTTCTCTTCTAACCAACTAACCAAATTTGGATGAATCCATCTGAAAGAACAAGTCACCAAGTTCAAGCCTGTAACTAACCTGCATGTTACCACTACTAAGTCTTTAATATAAATGCATGTTAGTATTGTAATCCCTTGTTTATAAAGGCTAACTTTAAACAATTGTACATTTGCACTAACTGTTTTAAACTTCAAAAGTAACAAACATCTTATTTAGCTAAACTTTCCAACACCCATTATTCTCTGCATGTTCCTTCTATGTTTAAATACATGAATATTAAGTTTCAACCTTCAATGTCACTTTATTATTTTCACTTTTTAAAGAAATGGCTAAATAAGTAAACAACCAAAACTAAATTCAACTCAGTTTCTAATCTCTCAATAAAGTATTTTTTTCAAATTGTATTATAATATGACTGTTATAGCAAACACACAAATACTTTAGATCTGTCCATATTGGACTCAATGGTCGTCCTGGACTGGTTGCCCTGTCACTTGTGGAGGTTCGCAAGTAACTAGAAGTCGAAGATGTGAGAATGGAGTTGCTGGTGAGGCTGGCTGCAGAGGCAGAGCACAAGAAACAACAAGCTGTGCCAATGTGGTATGTTGATATTTTACACAATTATTCTAACAGTAAAATCTATTTTAATAAACGATTAAAACAACATTAGAAAATTTACATTTTCATTTTGTCTGTGTGCTGTGTAAATTTCCTGATATTTTCTTCTAGCAATGTCCATCATGGGGATCTTGGACTCGTTGGAGCAGCTGTAGTGAAACTTGTGGAATAGGAAGACGAAACAGACTTCGATTCTGCGCTGTACCTACTGCAACTGAAGATCTTGGATCTGCTGAACCACCACCTGTTGACGTATCATCACTATGTCCTGGCCCTGCAACAGAATCGGAGGACTGCACAATAAAGGTAAGATAGTTAAAATGTTATTTACGACTTCAATATAAGGAGATTGAAATAATACTGTTTTAGTATTTTAAAGTTTGGTATCTATCTTATTTTCTTAGGCAGCAATTAATTTTTGTACATCTTTAACAAAATAATATTTATTTGTACATAACTAAATTGGAAAAATTGCTACAAACTGTTACTTTTTTTAAATGAATTTTTTTATGTAAATACTCACTTCTTTATTTAATGTTGTAACAGGCAACGTGTCCATCATGGGCGCCATGGCCTGAACCTCCAGTTGATGACACACCAGGTTGCTCAGTTACTTGCGGTGGTGGAACAATTCGTTTAACAAGAACCTGCATTGGTGGAGTCCCAGGGGATAATGGATGCCTTGGTCAATCATCTCGCGTCTCTGCCTGCAATAACCAGGTAAATTTCTTAGATAGGATAAGGAAAAGCAATGCTGTATAAATTGGACACAGAAATTTTGGGTGATGACTATGTGGTAATTCTTGTTTTTAGAAAATACTTTAGGAACATATTTTCTTTTAAAGTTTTAATATTATGATTACCTATCCACATATGTATCACATTTCTTACATTATTTCCAGGCATGCAGCAGTTGGGCAAACTGGGGATCATGGTCAGGTTGCAGCACATCATGTGGGGTTGGAGTTCGCACACAAACACGCGTGTGTATGATTGGCGAAGTTGAAACTGACACTTGTGTGGGGCCAAGTACGCAACAAGCCGAATGCAATTCAGGGGTATGTAACTTACTTTATCCTCACATGGTCGGAAAACGACGGTCGTTATAACATGAGTGTTCTGTTTTATACACCTGTTGCTAGCTTACGAGTTACCATGTATGTTACTAACTGGGTGATTATTTTTTGAGTTATTTTATTTTTTCTGCACAAGGACACATCACCCACAATGGTAGCAATGCAAGCCTTGAACCCAAGTTAGCTCAAGATTGCAATTTTTTTCTTTTTTTAGGCCTGCTCATACTGGAGTAGTTGGAACCCTTGGTCACCCTGCAGTGATACTTGTGGTGGAGGAACTAGATCTCATAACAGAGTTTGTGTAAATGGAGATGCTGGTGAAAATGAATGTTCTGGATCTTCCGAAGAGATTGACACGTGTAATAGTCAGGTAATAACTGGTTTTGTAAAATATGGTAAAAGTAATTATCTAAAATTTTATCTAAAACAACCTTGCTAAAGTGTTTTTATTTGTGTAACCCCGATCTCTTTGCAGGGATGCCCAACTTGGAATGACTGGAATTCTTGGACTCAATGTTCAGCACTGTGTGGTGGTGGTAGACAAACGCGCACCAGGACATGCAGAAATGGATCACCTGGTGAAGGGGGTTGCATTGGACCTCAAAGTATGGAGCTGTACTGCAACGGACAGGTGGGAAAAATTTCCTGACATACCTGTTTGAACTTTGACTGATTTTTAAACAGATTTAGTTTAACGTGTTTTTATATTAAAGAACTAATTTTCCTTTTTATTTTAAGTTTTAAACAGTCGTAGAATTATATATTGATTTATTACTGTCTCAAACGTTTTGCCCTTTAAAAACACCATATTCTTTAAGTTGGGGTACTGATAATACCAACATATATTAATACCCTGTGTTTATTTATATTTAGCCATGCCCAACTTGGTCAGTGTGGGGTGCTTGGTCTGGTTGTGGAATAACTTGTGGAAATGGATTCCAATCTCGAAACAGAGTTTGCCTTAATAGGATTGCTGATGTTCAAACTTGTGCAGGAGATGCCACAGAAACTGCTACCTGTGAACTTGGTGTAAGTTTGTGTATGGAATAATTTCACAAATGTGAATATAACTGGGTTAAAAATATAGTTGTCAGTTGTTTCCTTTGTCAGTTGTTTCCTATCTTTAATATAACTTGGTTTACATTTTGAATTTGTTATTTTTTTAGGATTGTGCAACGTGGGGTACTTGGAGATCTTGGTCTACATGCAGTTCTACTTGTGGTCAGGGTCACACTACTCGCACTCGTGATTGCTCCACAACTAATGGTGGTAGCTGCTTTGGTGATGCAATGGAAAGAAGAACATGTACGGACCGTAGTTGTCCAATGTGGTCATCTTGGTCAGCATACGGAAACTGCACTGTCTCATGTGGAGGAGGAACAATGATCAGGACTAGGTCTTGTCTTCCAGATGGAGTTGGATGTGCAGATATGGGTCCATCATCTGAATCATCATCATGCAACATCCAGGTAAAACTGTATTGATATAATGTAGCAGTTAAAAAATGTGTTACTGATATCAGTTTGGTCCTTTTTTTAAACAGTTTAGTATACATTGCAATTAAAACTTTCAGCAATGTCCTGAATGGTCGGAATGGTATCCATGGCAACAATGCTCAGTTACATGCGGAGTTGGACAGCAAACTCGAACAAGAGAATGCATCAATGGAAATGTTGGTGGTAAAGGATGCATGGGTCCACAACAGGACTCTAACTTTTGCAACGAACAGGTATAACAGAGTATTTAAGTTCTGAATAATTGAATGTTAATCTTTTTGATACTCTCATTAAAATATTCTATTCAAAAATATTCTTCATATTAAACCATGCAACTTAATTTGATATTATGTTTGCGTTATTTCATAACTTATATTATGCTTTGTATTTTAAAGGCTTGTCCATTCTTTGGTCAATGGTCCTCATGGAGCGACTGTAGTTTATCATGTGGTGGTGGAGTGAGAAGGCAACAACGATCATGCACTAATGGTTTTGTTGGTGAACCAGGTTGCATTGGAGAAACAAGCAATGATGAAGCCTGTAATATACAGGTAGGGAAACTATAATGAATGCTTGGACTTTGACTATAATTGCCGTCACAGAAGTGTGTTTGAATGCAATATAAATATACATTTATCCAATAGGTCTTGGTTTAATAATTATAACGATATATTTGATTTATATTCTTTAATGTAAATTACATTTTGTAATGTTTTGTAATTTTTATCTAGCCCTGTCCGGTATTTACTGAGTGGGGTCAGTGGGGAGAGTGTAGTGAGACTTGTGGAAGTGGAGCCACCAGGTCAAGATCAAGGTCGTGCAACAATGGCCTTCCAGGACAACCTGGTTGTGTTGGTTCCATCTCTGATGTAGAGAACTGTGGACTAAGGGTAAGTTGTATTAAAAAAACATACTAGTACTATTATACATGCATTTTTAAATTGATAATTTCATTCTTGTTTTAATTTGTAAATTAAACTTAATGTTGTTTTTAAAAAATACAGTAGAATATGCTTAAGTATAAACTGAGATAAATGTTTAGGCGTGCCCTTTCTGGTCAAGTTGGTTTGCTTGGTCAACATGCACAGTCACTTGCAATGGTGGAACTCGTGTGAGAACAAGAAATTGTATGAATGGGTTTGAAGGTCTAGAAGAATGTGGTACAGATGATACACAATCCATACCTTGTGGTATTCAGGTATTTATTTTTATGTGTATAATACAATACAAATCTGAATGAAATGAATTTACTATTTTTAAGTATATAAATTTAAAAAAAAACACCTTTTTTTATGGAGAGAAAGATCATGTTAGGATGTGTTAGCTGTACCAAATATACACTCTTACACACTCATGACTTTTTATAAGTTGGCATTTATAATAAATACTTCAATTGGTTAGTTTAGATCATTTTTAATTAAATCGAAAAATCTAAAGGTTTTTGATGTAAGATACAAATCTAACTTTAACCTTGCCAACATATTGGTAATTAATAGTTTTATTTTCTTAAATAAACAGCCATGTCCTGCTTGGAGAGACTGGTCCACATGGGGCGAGTGTAGCAGTTCATGTGGAATTGGCTTTCAGCATAGGAACAGAACTTGTGCAGATGGTTATGCTGGGGATGATGGTTGCATAGGAATGCCAAAAGAAAAAATGCAATGCATTGGCAATGTAAGATATACTATCACAAAATAAAAAGATATATTATCCATATTTCCAACAGCAATAAGTCTGTATTAAAAACTGATAAATCTGTTATGAAACCAACCTCTTTATACAGGAATGCGCTACTTGGAGTGTATGGTCCTCTTGGTCATCATGTCCAGTGTCTTGTGGAGTGGCAACTCAATCTCGTGAGCGATCATGCTCGCTTGATAATGAGCCTAGCGATGAATGCAGGGGTCATACCAGAGAAGAGCAGAGCTGCTACGGATCGGTCAGTTTTCAGTGGTTGATATTTTACTTTTTCGTAATTTAACATATAATCTTGTTTGGGTATATGAATGAACTTAACGTTGTATATTTTTAAATATTTGCTTAACATGTGTTTTAATCAATTTATTATTGTTTTAAATTTAAATTTTAAATTCAATTTATTAGTATTGTGTAACATATTAAATAAACTAAACTTTAGTAATATCTAATTCTGTAGGTTTAAGTTTAAACATTGACAACAGTTGTTAATATTCAGGTTTGTGCATACTGGTCTCAATGGACACAATGGAGTGGTTGTTCCGCTTCATGCGATGGTGGTCAACATTCTCGTTACAGAACTTGTGTGAATGGTGTTGATGGTGGTGCTGGATGTACTGGGTACAACAATGAAACTCAATCTTGCAATAACTTGGTAAACGCTGAAACTTTTGTTGTACTAGATAGACACACTACTTTTAAATAGGCTATGTACAATAAAAAAGAAATGATTCAAATATAGTTAGATTTGTTTTATGTTATAAATACTTTTTTTCATACATTTGTAGACTACATTTATTCGTAGACTTTTGTTGTTTTTTGCTTAAGCACATGTAAAAAAATAAATGGTAACACTTTTTAGCTTTGTCCAACATGGAGCCCATGGTCAACGGATGCAGAATGTTCAGCCACTTGTGGAGGAGGAGTTCGTGTTAATACCAGAGTGTGCGTCACTACTGAAGCACTTGGACCTTGCCCAGGTGTTGGAAGAAAACAAGAGTTCTGCAACACACAGGTATTACCTAGCAGTAACTTTGTATTATAGCAAGACTAGTAAAAGTCTTTTTTGTCGTATTCTTGTAAAGAACAGAAGTTTATAGTAAATGTTTTTGCTGCTTTAAAAGTTTATTGCGTTGATTGTTTATTGCTTTACACATGTTTTAAATTCTCACTTATTTGTAGCCCTGCCCTCGCTGGTCTATATGGGGAGCATGGTCGGGTTGTTCAACTACGTGTGGAGAGGGAGTTCGAACTCATGAACGAGCGTGTTTGTATGGAGATGTTGGAGAAGGAAGTTGTGTTGGTGATGACTCAGCTTCTGCAACTTGTATTGTACAGGTTTGTAAATATTTGTACATATCTTGATTACGAAATTTCTATTATTTGTTGTCAACACGAAATTTGCCTTCAAAACATGCAGTGTCAGCCTTAGCTGTAATATTTTTTGAACTTGACCTTGAACTTGACAATGGCTCAGTTTAAGCTGTTATTTAGGTATTATATTAAGAAATAAGGCTAAGGGAGCCTAAGTTTATCTTGTAAACAGGTTTTCTTTATCTCTGATAGGCTAAATCGAAATTTAAACTTTTTAAATGGTTATATGTTGGGTATCTTAGCTAAGTTTTGGATGCAAAGTTAAAGGAAATTAAAGTTGAATGAGGTTATTACTAACTTAATCCAATTTCTACTTACAGGAGTGTCCTACTTGGGCGCAATGGAGTGAGTGGTCACAATGTGGCAAGACATGTGGTGGTGGTCGCCAAACAAGAGTCAGATTCTGTAATAATGGTGTAAGAGGAATGAATGGTTGCACAGGAGATTATGTGCAGACTCTGCAATGCAATACTCAGGTATATAATGACAATATTGCATTTGCATTAGACCAACTCTGGCCCGTGGCAGATTTCATGTGAAATAGGACTTATAGAATAGATTGCATAGAAAGGTGTAAAAGTTTGCACATATTTTTCATGATCTATTTTTCATAGCTATTCCATAGCCTATTGAATAAGCTATAATATTTCATAAACCATATACAGGTGTTCTGTTTTTAAGCATTGGTGTTTCCTTGTTTGTAGTCATGTCCATACTGGAACATATGGGGTATGTGGAGCAGTTGTAGTGCTACATGTGGTGGTGGAACCAGAACACACACGCGTACATGTGTTAATGGACAACCTGGTGATGTTGGTTGCAGAGGCATCACTGAACAAGAAGATGGTTGCAATCCTCAGGTATGTTTGCTTTCTAAACATAACTAAATAACATAACGTTTGTTGGTCTTCTTAAAAAGTGAAAACACAGGTTATAATTATAGTGATATTATGTTAGTTGGTAAAACACGCTTAAAGTTACACAAATAAATAGTTAAAAGATCAAGTTTGATACATCTAGCAGACAAACAACTCACAAAGAACAATTTGTATTTATTTTGAATAAAATTATTACTCTAATTGAAAGTAAAGTGCATAAGGAAATATTTTTTTCAAACAATGTAAATAAAATAATCTACTTTTTATTTAAAAGCCAGACTATTTTTAATTAACGGTAAGCCAGTGGGATATTTGATAAATTAAGAACCATACCTCATTACATTTACTCTTAACTTCTAAAAGATAAATATAGCATACTTAACTTTTTTGTTACAATAAGCTTGATGTTTCTTATATTTTTTTTTATTTATACCAGCCTTGCCCAATCTTTGACGACTGGTCTTCATGGTCTGACTGTTCAGTCACCTGTGGAGCTGGGAGTAGACATCATTCTCGACAATGTATCAATGGAGTGTTTGGTGATATTGGGTGTGATGATGGAACCATGCTAGATCGGGAGAATTGCAACCTTTCTGTAAGTTAATATTGGAATGATACTTTGATAACTCAAATTAAAGTTTTACTGGATAATTTAACTGTATAAACTAAATGTTTATATTTTCTACTTGCTACATCATTATAGCCTCATCTGCTAGAAACATAAACTAAAGACAGGCTTGCATAAAAAACACACTTTTATCATTTTCTTTTAGCCGTGCCCAGCCTGGAGTGATTGGTCAAATTGGAATGATTGTGACAAAACTTGTGGTGGTGGCCAACAGGACAGGTCAAGGCAATGTTTACCTGAAGGATCTGAATGTCCAGGAGCAAGTTCTGAGTATCGATCCTGTAACCCAGCAGTAAGCATATGTGTGATCAACTTATTTTGACTGTATAACAAAGTGCATTCTTGGTCAAATTTAAAATATGTCAATATTTTAAAAATAATATGTACTTACATAATTGCTTGGATCTTATGGCGTGCAATACCTCGGATCCTATTCGTTAAGTATAGAACGAAATCTCCAAAATAAACATTTACTGAACATTCACTTTTACAGGCTTGTGCAATGTGGAGTTCGTGGAATCCTTGGCGCCGATGTAGCGTCTCATGTGGTGGAGGTAATCGTCTTCGCTCAAGGATCTGTTTGAATGGAGTGGCTGGTGATCCTGGATGTGAAGGAACTGCAGCTCAACAGGGAGATTGCAACACAGATGTAAGTATAATGTTTTCATAATAAAGGCGAAAAGTATATAAAAATTGGACATCTTACCTAAGTGGGCCATGTGGCAAATAAATTTTAAGTGATTTAGAATAAAAAAATTCATGTGTACAGTTTTATAATTTTTTGTTTGCAAGTTTAAAATCTAATTAATTATTTTTGTTACAATTATACAGAGCTGCCCAACTTGGACAGTCTGGACAAGCTGGAGTACTTGTAGCAAATCATGTGGTGGAGGAGCAAGTGTGAGGCACAGATCATGCACAGGTGGATATGCTGGCTCTGATGGTTGTATGGGTGATGAAAGGGAAAGCATTGATTGTAATACACAGGTAAGCTAATGTTCTGATGTAAACATTTGTTTCTGTGGAAGAATTTGTTAAGCCATGGCATAATGGTTTGCACTTACCTTGAAAATTCTAACTAGACGCTGCTACCAGCATTGGCTTTAAAGCTAGCCATCCCTTCTGGGTTGTCTAAATAGTCGATCTCAATAAAAAAATAAAATAATAATCATTCACAAAATTACATATCTCGAAACTTGAGAGTAGACAAAAGGTGTATGAAATTAAACAGGTGAGGTATGTAACTGTTGTTGCCACGCTAGTGGTGATAAATAAGTTATATACTACTGTTGCAAAGAGATTTTAAAAGGGTTAAATATTCAGAAAATTTGGTTTTTAACAGTTGATATTAAGATAATAGTTTAATTTGTTTAAACTTACTACTAATCCAGTCATAGGACTTAGTTTGAAAACTATCAAGAAATCATTTCTAAACTTAAGGTTTTTTCATAGACATTACCAGTAATCCAAAAACAAAACTTGTTGCACACAGACTTGCCCAACATGGGGTACGTGGAGTCCGTTCTCAGGATGTTCAGTCACGTGTGGACGCGGAACACGATCAAGGATGCGAAACTGTGATGGTGGTGATACATGTGGTGACTCACCCACTCAAGTTCACACAATGGATTGCATACAAGGAGTAAGTTAAACAAACATAAACTTGCTTTTTATACTTTTAAATATACCGTTTAAAGGTTGTTAAGAAGTTATAGACGAAAGTTTTACCAATTAAAATATTCCTAAACGTTCTTAAAAATATATCAATAGCAAAAATATTTTTTATAGCGACTTGAACGCATTATGGTTTGCTTTTTACAGGATTGCCCATACTGGTCAGAATGGAACTCATGGGGTTCATGTAGCGCTTCATGTGACTCTATTGGCAGCAGGGTTCGTGGTAGAGTGTGTATGAACTCGTATGAACTCACTGCTGGATCTGGTTTTGCTGATGTTATTGGCTGTAGTGGAGAACACACAGAGTCAGAACAGTGTGGTGGAAACGTAAGACAATATTTATTAAGATCCTTCATGTTATTATGCATAACAAGAATTTAGATTGTTCAAATGTAATCTGGCCCACACATATAGAATAGTATATGTTATTTTTATGCCCTCTTTATAAAATTTAAAAGCATTTGTATATATATTAATCCTATATATTTGTTATAATAAAAATATTGGAAAAATATTTTTATCTACTTTGATTAAATTTCAGCCATGCCCGAGAATTTCAGACTGGTCACCATGGACAGCTTGTTCAGTACCATGTGGAGGTGGACTGAGAGTCCATAGCAGAAGTTGTATAGACGGTGAAATGGGCTCAATTGGTTGCCGTGCTTCTGCCGTTGAACAGGAATTCTGCAATGGACAGGTAGGTTGTAAAGTTAACAGAAATTATTCTGAAACCAGATTTTTGTTTAACTTAATGCTAAAATATTCTTCTTTGTAATGCATTTAATCTTATCTTTGTTTTACCTGGTGACATTGAATTATCTTCTATTTATTTGATATTGATAGGCATGTCCATACTGGTCATCTTGGTCCTCTTGGGGAGGTTGCAGTGAAAGATGCGGTGGAGGACTTCGTGTCCACATCAGAACATGCATTAATGGAGGAGTCAATAACACTGGATGCGAGGGAGAAGCTGCAGCAGCTGAAGCTTGTAACACAAGCGTAAGTAAATTGGTCGTTTAGATTTAAACTATTTAGATTCTAGACAGCATGAAAAACAACTTTGTTTTTACCATTTTTTTGAACTAAATTAAACTCTAGATTTAAAAAAATGGACTTAATTTTATAATCTGCGATGACTATATAAAAAGCTCAATTTTTTAATATTGCTTAAGAGTGTAAGTAGCCATACATTATTACATCTTCTGAATACAACAGCCATGTCCAATGTGGTCAACATGGGAGTCATGGGGTGGGTGTTCAAATCTATGTGAAGGCGGTCTTCAAAGTCGAATCCGAACTTGTTTGAACTCTGGAATGTTTGTTGATTGTCTTGGAGATTCATCTGAAGCCATTGAATGCAACGCACATGTAAGTTTTCTGTTTGTTCTCATCTTAGTACAACTATTTTAATGTGTTTTGATGAATGGTAACACCAATATTTTACACTGTTGACTATACAAGCATATTACTTTACAAACCAAAAATGTTTATGCACCCTTGTTTTTGTTTAATTTTTACAGACATGTCCAGTTTGGACTGCATGGTCAAGTTGGTCATCATGTAGTGTTCCATGTGGTCGGGGTACAAGATCCAAGTCACGTTCATGTGGTGGTGGATTGCCTGGTGTTGAAGACCAATGTCCTGGAACTGGTATGATCACTGAAGAATGCATTATCGGGGTAAGAGAGACATCTCTTATTTTTCGAACTGTAATCGAGCATAAAAAACAACAATATGACCATTGCAATAAATGAGTAAAGTTAAATGATTAATATTCCTTGAGTAAAACTGTGTTTGATATAGAATTGTCCATTCTGGACTGCCTGGAGCAACTGGTCAGGATGCACAGTTACTTGCGGTGGGGGAAGTCAGAGCAGATCTCGTATTTGTATGAACGGGGTTGCTGGCAGTGGCTGTCCAGGTTCTGGATCAGAAACACTCACTTGCAACAACATGGTAAAACATCAAACATTTATAATATATAGTTTAAGCGGATCTTAATTGATAAAATTTGTTATATGACTTAGACGATTGTGTATAAAATTATTTTATCTGAATTACATTCTACCTAATTTGTACTTAAACTTATCTTATGGTGATAGGCATGCCCAAGATGGTCTGATTGGAACACATGGAGTTCATGCAGCAAAACTTGTGGTGCTGGAAAACGAAGTCACTCACGAATTTGTCTGGATGGTAATCAGAATGACATAGGATGTGTTGGCCCTCTGTCTGTTGAAGAATACTGTAACGGCAATGTGAGTTACCATCTAGTTGAGCTTTTTACTACCAATTGGTACATCTAAGTATGTTATAATCTCAGTGTTTGGGGGGTATTTGTTTATAATTTTATCAAAACATTGGTTCTTTGTTCCTTGTTTTCTCAAACTTTGTGCCTTTACGTAAAGTGCTCAAGTGTGCCACAAAACTTTTACTAATTGTAAAAAATAATATGATAAAATACAGTGGGCAACAAACAAATTAAAAAGGTTCAAGATTGCAATGAACCCAAAAACTTTAAGATCTCCTGCTGTAAACATTTGTATACTTAGCCTTTATTTCATAATATTCCCAGGCATGTCCGTACTGGTCTCCATGGACTGACTTTGGAGCTTGTACTGTTACTTGTGGAGGTGGTTCAAGAACCAAAGCACGAACTTGTGTAAATGGTGCTGTAGGAGATGTAGGATGCATTGGGATGGCTATGGAAGATGAATCATGTAATTCTAATGTAAGTTTGTATTGTGTTTTTGCCATATTTATTTTATAATGTGTTTAAGAGATTCTTGTTTTTAATGGTGCTTATACTTTAAGTAAAACAATGCTTATGTATATAAAGGAATGCCCGAGGTTTAGTGTGTGGTCAGAGTGGTCAAGTTGTACTGCCAGCTGCGGAACGGGTGGTCAAACACGAACAAGAAGCTGCATTGGTGGAACCTATGGCTCAATTGGCTGCACAGGCATGATACAACAAACTCAAGATTGCAACACTCAGGTGAAACATAGTTTATCTTCATTTTCTGTGAAGTTACAAGATCAGCTTTTCATTGTTGATTTACTCATTTAAATCTTTAAATTCCTCTTTTTGAGTTATATTATTTGCCAGTGAAAAATGTTTAACACTTTAATTTAATTTAGATATGTCCAAGCTTCAGTGATTGGACTCCTTGGACTTCTTGCAGTGTAACATGCGGTAGAGGTACTCGATCCCATGTAAGATTCTGTATCAATGGTGATATTGGTGATGATGGTTGTATTGGAAGTGTGGATGCTACAGAGGAATGCATTAGAGGGGTAGGTTGTTGAATCATTTAAGTGAAAACGATGATACTTTATTACTTTATTATATTTTCATGTATGCTGTGTTCAATAGCTTTATATAAAATACTATGGAATATAATAATTGGAAACACTTGCTTTTGATTTTATTAAAAATCTAAACAATTTATTCATTTTCAGCAATGTGCCTACTGGACAGAATGGACAGCGTGGACAGGTTGTTCAGCAACTTGTGGTAATGGAACTCGAAGTCATGAAAGGCAATGCATTAATGGAGTCCCTGGTGACCAGGGTTGTTTTGGACTTAGTTCTGAAGAAGTTATTTGCGAATTACCAGTAAGTTGATTTGACGGGGGATGTTTTCTTTGAGTGTTAAATGCAAATCTTGCTCTGTGTAGAAGCTCACCATGCAAAATGATATGACTGTTGCAAAAATATTTGATTATATTGTTATTGAGTAATTAATACAATTTTTTTGCTATGTTATCTATTTTAATTCGAAAGTAATTTTACAGAACTGTCCTTACTGGTCAACTTGGTCAAACTGGAATGAATGCGACTCACCGTGTGGAGGTGGCAAGCGTTCTCACAGTCGTGTCTGTGTGTTTGGAACTGCCGGTGATATCGGTTGCCTTGGTACAACTGTTGTTGAAGAATACTGTAATGGACAGGTAGAATGTTGAACGTACTAACATTAGATGCATGCTATTTTTAGGAAAACCAGGTAGTGATAAAAAATAAAATAGATTTAATATTGAGTATTTAGGGTAAAAAAGTGTATTTTAGGGTAAAAATGTAGATTTAATATTGAGTATTTAGGGTAAAATGTATGCTGTTTTTAACCAAATTGTTGGGTTTAAATATAAAACAATAAAATATTAATATATTAATCGTTTACATTGTTTATTCATCAGACATGTGGTTTCTGGTCACCTTGGTCAACATATACTGATTGTGATGTTTCATGTGGGGGAGGTATGAGAACTCACACAAGAACTTGCATCAATGGGGAAACTGGAAGTCCAGGATGTGAGGGAGAAGATGTAGAAATGGACAATTGTAATATGATGGTAAGTTTAGTTAACTTGAGTATGATGCTAATATCTTACCATCTTTTTGATTTTAATTAAAACATTTTTGTTGTGTTCCTATCAAAAAAATTAAATCTGTTGTAAAATAATGGTTAAAAGTTATTTTTTTTTAAATTTTTGCAAACACAGGATTGTCCAGAACCAAGTGTATGGGGACAATGGAGTGACTGCAGTTCAACTTGTGGTGGTGGATCAAGACGACGTACTCGACCTTGTAATGGAGGAAGCACTGGTTCATGTGAGAGACCACTTGAAGAATATTCAGTGTGTTCAACTGAGGTATGTGCATCTATACTGTAAACATATGCATTTTCTTTAATTATTTATCTTATTACAGGTATGTCCATCATGGGCTGCATGGCAAGATTGGAGTGAGTGTAGTGCTGCATGTGGTAGAGGAACACGCTCCAGATCCAGGGATTGTATGAATGGTGCAATCGGAGAACAAGGATGTGATGGAGGAGCAGTTTTCGAAGAATCCTGCATCCAAGGAGTAAGTTGGCTTTAACTAAAATGGTGTATTTGTATCTCGTTATGAGATGAGTTACTTGGTCTTTAAATAAGCATAATGTGACTGTTGATACCAAAGCACCCAATTTTAAACAGAAATATGTTTGCATTAATAATTCTACTGCAATTTTCTTAAGCATATTTATTTTTAGTACTGTGCTTACTTTACTGAGTGGAGTCCATGGTCAAGATGTAGCGCAACATGTGGTGGTGGATCAAGATCATCATCTCGAATCTGCGTCAATGGATTGCTTGGTTGCACTGGTAATCCCTCAAGATCTGAAAGCTGTAATACTCAGGTAAGGATCATGTTATGCTTGGTTTTAAGGAACTTCTTTCAGCTACCGTCAATTAACAATAAGAATAAGCAACAGTCTGTAGTTAATTTGGCTAGAAAACGATCTGTAGTAATAGTGTTGTAACTTATAAACAGGTTAATCATTTTGTATCTTCTAGACATGCCCATCTTGGTCAGATTGGTCGGAATGGAACCAATGTTCAGCTGCATGTGGTGGTGGACTTAGAAGTCGGACACGCGAGTGTATAAATGGTTTCCCGGGACTTATAGGTTGTGGTGGTGAAGTCACTCAAGATGATTTCTGCAATTCCCAGGTAAAAAAACACAACAATGTTTTTACTAAGTGTCGAATCAAGCTTAAAAACAGCAGCTACTGCTCTGTTTGCTATAGAACCACTTGTGTAAACTTCTGCTTCATACCTACTATTTAAATACAACCTCACTTTGTGGTTTAATACTTGGTGTACTGAACCAAAAGATGTTAGTTTTTAATCAATCCTGTTTTAACAGAACTGTGGTTATTGGTCACCATGGCAGTCATGGACAAGTTGCAGTTTATCATGTAATGGTGGTCAAACTACAAGATCAAGGTCTTGTCTTGGTGGCGGAACTATAGGATGCACTGGAAATAATTTTATGTCAAAATCCTGTAACAACCAGGTAAATACACTTTTTGACATGTTTCAATAACTACATTGAAGTATACAGTTACTGAGTTAGGGTAGTTAGATTTGTTGTAGATTATTATAACATTGTTTTTGTTAGGATTGCCCATTCTGGAATGACTGGAGTTCGTGGACGCTCTGTAGCGCCCCATGTGGTTCGGGACAAAGTACAAGAACCAGAACTTGTGAAAATGGGTATGCTGGTGATGTTGGTTGTGAAGGCAGCGAAAATGACCGAGTATCTTGCAACACCCAGGTACTACATTTTTTGCATATTAAAAAATGAGAATATACAATCTAGATTTATTTATAGCTTTATCATTATGTATATTTATTTGACAGCTTTGTACATACTGGAGTGAGTGGCAAAACTGGTCCCAATGTAGCACATCATGTGGTCGAGGATCTCGTTCACGTGCACGAAACTGTATGAACAGTGATGCCGATAACACATGTGAGGGATCAGGTAGTCAGGAAGAAGATTGCGTGCTTGGAGTAAGTTGTCCTGGTGTTTCAATATATTTGTGTTGCACAAATAGTGATATTATAGAATCAACTGGTAGCATTTTACGTTTAACTGAAAGAAAAATCAAGTAGAAAATTTGTTTACCTGTAATGCCTTGGCTTTATGTGGATTCTCCGTTTCTAGTTTCCTACCTCCCATATTGAACCTGATATAGGAGGTCTAATAAAATTTGATCTAATTTAACTTTTAATCATTTCTGTTTAGAACTGTCCATTCTTCAACAATTGGTCATCATGGAGTGACTGCAGTGTTTCATGTGGTGGTGGGCAGCAATCAATGAGCAGGTCGTGTGTCAATGGTAACATTGGTGATGTCGGTTGCATTGGTGATGGTGTATTGTCAAGGACATGTAATGGAGGGGTAAGTCAACATTTAGCAGTAATGTGTTCTCTTTAAAAGCCAATGAGATATGATTAATCTAAAGTAAAAGGTTTGGAAAAAAATAATTGTAATTAACAAATTTAAATCTTATAGTATACTGTTTAAGAACCGAATCCCCATTAATGCAGGGATGTCCACAATGGACAACATGGGGTAACTGGACTGACTGCACAGCATCTTGTGATGGTGGACTGAGATCAAGATCTCGAAGTTGTAGTCTTGGTTCTCCTGGTGATTTTGGATGTGATGGTCCAATCACAATGCAGGATTACTGTAACCCAGATGTATGTATAGTAGAGTACAACAAAGTTTTTTTTTACTTTTTTTTAATATAACTGTTAGATATACTGTTTTCAATGTTTAAAACTTTTGATTTTAGCAAGTTAAATTAATGAAAGTTACTATGCCGAATAATTTTTTTTTTAAATTTAGGTTGTTGACTGATAATTTTTGATCCATGTTAGTTATTAAATAGAAAATACCTTAGTATTTAAAATACATTGTTTTTTAAAATACATTGTTTTTTAAAATACATTGTCATATACCAGGCCTGCCCAATGTGGTCAGTATGGAATATGTGGTCTTCCTGTAGCGCCACGTGTGGTGGAGGAAATCGCCAACGAAGTAGAAACTGTTTGAATGGAGTTGAGGGTGAAGCTGGATGTGAAGGTGAAGCTGATGCTTCAGAAGTTTGCAATCTACAGGTAGTCGGACTTTCCAATATTTCACACATTCATCCATAATAATAAATGCCCAACTTCCTAATAAACTGGGAACTGCATTGTATAATAATCATACCCCAATAAGCTTAGCTGTATATTGTTTTATGTAAAATGTAAAATATTACAATCTAGTATTACCTGTTTTCTGACAAGATTATGATTGGTTTCTTTTTAAAAAAGGAATGTCCATTCTGGGATGTTTGGACACAATGGTCATCATGCAGTCATAATTGTGGTGGTGGTTTCCAATCGCATACCAGAGTTTGTGTAAATGGTAGACCAGGTAACACTGGCTGTGATGGATCAGAATCTCAAGAAAGGCCATGCAATTTACCCGTAAGTAAAAAAAATGAAAGGAAAACATAAATGATGTATATCTAGGTTCTCTTTCATTTTTGTTCATAATATTTTTCTTATCTTTTAGGCATGCCCAGAGTGGAATGCTTGGACTCCATGGTCTGAATGTAGTGCATCATGTGGTCAAGGAACTACATCTAGATCTCGTACATGTACCATTCCTGGTGCTTGCTCAGGTCCTACATCTGAAGAAAAGGCTTGCCAAGAATCTGTACGTTCTAATTTTAAACAATGTTCATTGCATTTACTTAATTATTTTTTTTTAGTTTTCTTTTTCAACCATAACTTTTGCTTTTAACTTTTTGGTTCGATATTTTACTATCTTTGTTTCATAGATTTGTGCAACTTGGACATTCTGGTCAGCTTATGGTGCCTGCAGTGCCTCTTGTGGTGGTGGATCACAAACAAGAAGCAGAACTTGCACCAATGGAGAACCAGGAGATGCTGGTTGTGTTGGAAGTGCAACTGAAAGTACAAGTTGTAACATGAGGGTAAGTACAATATAACATTGTGATGTTATCTGATTTTAACAAAGTGTTTACTATAAACATCATGTGCACTGTCTTTTTGGACCTGCATATTTATTTTTCAACGTTCTTATTTCTAGGCTTGTCCTGCTTGGAGTGAGTGGACAACATGGACAACTTGCACTAAGACATGTGGCCGTGGACAGCAAAAACAGGAGCGAACTTGTATGAATGGTATACAGGGAATGGCTGGCTGTAGAGGACCAAAGATGATGTACAGACCATGCAATATTCAAGTTAGTTTCTCATTGTAGTTATATTTAAGCTGTTTCATTTTATTAGTTTTTTGTGGTTTTGGTGAAAACATGATTTGATTCCCTTTTCTTCATTTTTTAATATTATTTTCTTCGCTATCTCTTTCGAGAGATAAATAAAAAGTTATGTTATGTTAGCTTATCTAAGTAAGATGTTTCCCCAACAATAAACAATATTGTTTCTATTTAAGCGAAAATAATATTTGGTATAGCGTCACACACACACACACATATATATAACTGACAAAATCTGTTTTAGACATGTCCAACATATGGAGATTGGTCACTGTGGAGCCCGTGTACTGTTTCTTGTGGCCTTGGACAAATTACAAGAACAAGAACTTGTTCTGATGCAGCTGGTGGTTGTATTGGGTTGGCTAATGAAGAACGAGAATGCATTGTTGGGGTAAAGCAATGTCTTAAATAAATTTAAATTGAATTGCACTTTGTACTCAGAACTTGTGTTAAAAAGCACCTGTATTAAACTTGAATAAGATTTTACTTTACTTGTATTCAATTGTAGAACTGTCCTTATTGGAGCCACTGGGGTGCTTGGGGCGCTTGTAGTGCTTCTTGTGGAACAGGAACTTATTCTCGTATGAGAGCTTGTGTGAACGGAGATGCTGGTGATAGTGGTTGTGAAGGAAGTATCACTGAAGAATCAAATTGCAATGAACAGGTATGTGAAACATACGAGAAACTGTAAACTAGAATTTCTAGAAGTTCAATTGTAAGGAGGTGTATTCAATCTGGTTGGAAGTACATTTCTCATGCATTCAATTTATGCTGCACTTCCCTCTTGATGTTATCCCGTTCCATAGGTGTGTCCTGTACTGTCTGACTGGGTTGCATGGAGTGCTTGCAGTGTGACTTGTGGACCTGGTGTAAGGTCACGTGGTCGGTCATGCTTCAACGCAGATGGAAGTCAATGTCCAGGTGCTGGTGTTGTGGAAGAACCATGTAACAATGGGGTAAGTCAAATAAAACAACTTTTTGACCTTTTTTTCTTGTTTTATTTTAGGATATATAGTTATGAATGCGTAAAACTTAAAAAGTAAAACCATCTTTGTTTAATAATTTTACTTTATATTTTCTATAATGTTCTTTTGTAATTAGCCCTGTCCATACTGGTCAAGCTGGGGTGAATTTGGTCCTTGTAGCTCTTCCTGTGGTGGTGGACGCAGAATACACTTCCGTACATGCGTGAATGGACAAGCTGGTGAAGATGGTTGTGAAGGATCAACATCAGAAATTCTGGATTGCAACTCTCATGTAAATATTTGTTTAACTTGCTCATTAAAAAAGTAGACATTTAAGTATTTTGTCATTTAATTTAAAACTATTTTGAATTGACTTTGTATAATTCACATCGCATATACATGATATGTATATTTTAACAGCTATACCCAAGAATGGTCAAAAAGAACATCTGTCTTACAAGTTACATACTTAATAACTTGTGAAAGACAGATATAGTGTGCAATAGTGACCAATGTTATACTTTTGTTTCTCTGATTCTTCAGGTATGTCCAACATATACTGCATGGTCTCAATGGGGAGCATGCAGTGTGTCTTGCAATGGTGGCATCCAAGTTCGAACAAGGACCTGTTCAAGCAGTGTCTTCTCATGTTCAGGAACTTCCTTGGAACAACAATCTTGTAGCATGGAGGTATTGCTTTGTAATTTGCAAAAAAAATGGATTATTATTAATGAAAATAGTTGTTTTATTCAGTTTGTAGCTTTATTTGAAGGTAGAAGTTATAATGTTTGATAAAAACTTTCCCTATACAGGCATGCCCGTACTGGTCCCAATGGACATTGTGGACACCATGTAATTCAACATGCGGAAGAGGTATTCGAACTCACAGCAGAATCTGTGTAAATGGAAGATATGGTGTCAGAGGATGCCAGGGCCTTAGATCTGAAATTGGATTCTGTGATCGTGGAGTAAGATTTGTTTTTGTATATTATAAATGAAGTCGAACTTATCTTATTAATTATATAATGAAACATGAGATACAATCTGTTCAATTCCCATTTGGTAAATAAAATAAAAGCCGTTTGATATTTGTATAATTAATGTCATCGTTTGAATAACTTGTTATAAGTATGTTAAACTTTCCTTTTCAGTCATGTGCGTACTGGACACCTTGGTCAACCTGGGGTGTATGTTCAGCCCCATGTAATGGTGGAACTAAAGACAGAACAAGGCAATGCATTAAAGGAATTGATGATCCTGATTGTGTTGGTGCTGCAACTCAAAGTACTGCATGTAATCTTGGGGTAAGTTCACTTAGTATGGTTTAAACGTATGTAACATAACAGCAATGTGTTTTGGAACAGTTTTAAACTTGAATAGATGTGTATCTTATAGGTACACACTTATAGATTAAGATTTACTTTGAGAGATGTCAAATTGTTGGTACAAAAGATAGACTAGTCAGAAGAGATGTCACCAATTTATATAATGCGTGACAGCAATAGTTAATACATTGTTGTGTTGAATAGAATTGTCCGTTCTGGGACAACTGGGGAGAATGGAGCTCTTGTTCGCACTCGTGTGGTGGAGGACGGAGCATAAGAAATCGCCAATGTATGCATGGTTTCCCCGGAGACAGTGGATGTAATGTAGGATTGCCTTCCGAAGCTGTTGGTTGCAACACTCAACCTTGTCCTTACTGGTCGTACTGGACAACTTGGTCAGGTTGCAGTGTAACATGTGGACGTGGTATTCGAACCCATACACGTGAATGTATAAATGGAAATATTGGTGATGTGGGATGTACAGGACTTGACACAATGTCCACATCATGCGTGGAAGGAGTAAGTGTAGTAAAATAATCATACACCTGTCAACATGTTTAACTTTTTAAACTGAACTTTTCTAATATATCTCAACTATGCAAAATTTTAATACACTATATTTTTTCAGCTGTGTGCTTACTGGACTGACTGGAGTATTTGGTCTGGATGTAGTGAACCATGTGGAGGTGGAAACACATCACGATACAGGAACTGCATCAATGGAGAGGCAGGAGAAGGAGAATGTGTTGGAGCAAGAAGAGAACACTCAACTTGCAATAATGATGTAAGAAACAACATTTTATATTTGACTTACAACAAGATAATTAATTTTTTATCCATTTTATAAGTAACATTATTTAAAACTGCTTTCACACTGAAGTTTGTTAAGCTGATCTGCACATTACAAAACATAGCTTATTTGGTCTTAAACTTGAATTTATTTTGTTGCAGCCTTGTTCATCATGGTCTCCATATGGTGATTGGTCAGTTTGTTCACAAACATGTAATGGTGGTCGAAGATCAAGGTCAAGAGTTTGCATCAACGGAGATATTGGAAGCTTTGGATGCAGGGGATCTGCTCAAATGGAAGAATACTGCAATGGACAAGTAAAGAAATTGCTTCTAATGTTCTGGATCTTATTTTCTTATAATATGAATTAAGTTCATGTTATAGAGTTTGAGTAACCTATATCTTGAAAAATATTTAACGGGAATAGACCTGGATTCTGCCTTAGAGTAATTTGTATAGCTGCAATTGAAATGTAGCATTTTACTTGCAGCCATGCCCACATTGGTCTATGTGGATGCACTGGTCACCATGTTCTGAAAGATGTGGTGGTGGTAGCAGCAGCAGAAGCAGGATCTGTTTGAATGGAGATATTGGACAAGAAGGTTGTAGCTCGACTGATGAGCAAGTGCCACCAGTTAGATCATGTAATACCATGGTAAGTGTTAAATTGGTATTACTTTACAGTGGTATCTCTTGCTATATTTCCAATCTTGGTATATTATTTTATTATGAAATGATAGTTTTGTTAAATTAATTGGTTTAATAAGCATAAATAAATGCAAATATTTTAAATGCTTTACTTTTTTTAAACAAACATTAGTATATTGAAAATGCATACGCTCATAATTAAAAACAAATTTGTTTTCAGCCATGTCCATTATGGGCATTATGGCAGCAATGGGGTGTGTGTAGTGCAACTTGTGGTGGAGGTGCAAGATCACGATCAAGGGTTTGCCAGAATTCCGATCTCAGTGGACTGGCATGCAGTGGAGATGCAGAAGACTTTGGGGAATGTAACACTGGGGTAGGAATTTAATATAAAAACTCCGATTTAATATTAAATAATGATTTATAAACACATTCTATGATTGGCTGTGAAATTAGAATTCAAACCGACTTTATTCCGAAAGGTACACAGCATGATAATACAGAACACAACATGATAATACAGAAACCTAACATTTGCACACTTTTAACAAGCAATGTTATGTTTTACATGAAGGCATGCCCACGCTGGGGACCATGGACTACCTGGACAGGATGCAGTGTTTCCTGTGGTCGAGGTACAACATCCCGTAGCCGTTCTTGTGTCAATGGCAACACTGGAGATCGTGGATGTGAAGGTGATGATGCAGCGACCGTCACATGCATTCGTGGTGTAAGTCAAAAAATTAATAGGTTTCGATATATCTATCAACTAAAAATCATTTTATGGTTGGTTTCATGCGTCGTCTGGTAAATCTGTAATACATTTTTTACCTAATAACTTATTTCATTGATTAGGCACCATTTCCTGGTTCAGCATGAAAGAAAAATTAAATTTACAAAAATCCTGCTTTTGTTTAATTAATTATTGTTTAACATAAATGATAATTTTACATCATATTTTTTAGGATTGTGCTTTCTGGACTGAATGGGTAGCTTGGAGTGATTGTTCTTCATCATGCGGGGGAGGTAACCAGGAACGGACTCGTCGTTGCATGAATGGAGTGACTGGTGATGTTGGTTGTGAAGGAACAGATAGAGGAAGCCAACTTTGCAATATTGGAGTAAGTAACATCTATTGAAGCTGTGTTATTTAAACCAGGAGTAATGAGTTTTGGACTGCGTTCAGTGGAAAACATTTGAAATAGTTAACATTAACTGGAACTGTGATTCAGAAGTTATGAGAGATTTGTAAGCGAACCCAAAGCTAAAATAACTTATATTTCAAGAAGCTTTGTTTTTCAAAATCCCATCCTAGCTATGTATAATAGACTGTTTTTAA
This sequence comes from Ciona robusta, assembly GCF_009617815.1. NCBI lineage: Eukaryota > Metazoa > Chordata > Ascidiacea > Phlebobranchia > Cionidae > Ciona > Ciona robusta. Next base: position 1,855,658 of record NC_143242.1, on the reverse strand, counting down.
ACTTCCATTCTAAACGTTTTTCTTTTGTTTGCCTATGTTTGTTTCTCCATACTCTGTGTGGTGCAAAGGAAAAAAGCAAAAGGGGAAAAATGAGTACAACCTTTTTGTTTGGTAATTTATACGTAAACTATTCTTCTAGCCATGCCCACGTTTTACTGCTTGGGGCAACTGGACAGATTGCAGCACTAGCTGTGGAGGTGGACATCGAACTCGTGAAAGGTTCTGTTCTTTTGGCCAACTTGGCGATCCTGGCTGTTTCGGCTCAACTGTGCAAACAGATATCTGTAATGGACATGTAAGTTTAGTAATATTAAAACTTTCGGTTAGCTCCAGTTTAGTATTATTCCTGAAATATCCAAAATTTCTATTTAAACAGGTATGCCCATCCTGGTCTAGTTGGGGACTTATAGGCAGATGTGATGTAACTTGTGGTGGAGGAAATGTTATCTTTAACAGAAGATGTATTGGTGGTGATATTGGAGACTCTGGGTGTATTGGACCATCAACAACAAGCAGTGATTGCAACACAATGGTAAATAAAAATTTTGCTTTCCAAAATGAGTCATTGTCTATTTTTACTATCCTCTTTAACTGGAATACTATTTTACTCACAGACATGCATAAGTTTTTTTTGTGTGTAATACGTATAATTTGTACGTTTCATACAAATCTTTAAATAATTTAAAATTGTTCGTTTTTAAAAAAAGTTTAATATAGCAAAACAACTAATCATTATTCTCTGTTGCAGCCATGCCCCAACTGGGCAAACTGGCAACAATGGACAGCATGTGGAAGAAACTGTGGTGGTGGACGTAGATATAGAAGCAGGTTGTGCAACAATGGATTGCCTGGTGATGCTGGGTGTGAAGGACTTGGACTTATGGCTGGTGGATGCAACACTCAGCGATGTCCTTATTGGTCAAGTTGGTCTACATGGACTGCTTGCTCTGTAAGCTGTGGTGTGGGTTCACATACACACACAAGGACGTGTATGTTTGGTACAGCAGGTGAAGCTGGATGTATTGGTGATGTTTCGGAAACAGCAGAATGCATTGAATCGGTAGGTGGAAAAAACTTGTGGGTTGTGAACCCATGAATAATGGTTGATGATGGTTTATTTGTTCAGAACTGCCCATTCTGGACCGAGTGGTCTGTATGGAGCTTCTGTACAGTGACATGCGGTGGTGGATTAACTCGCAGATACAGAAACTGTATTAATGGAGAAGCTGGTGTTGGAAACTGTGCTGGACCATCTGAAGAGGAGGATTCGTGCAATGAAGGGGTGAGAAAGTGGTATTTTATTTAGTAAGAAGTCAATGTTGTTTAAGTTTGAAACACTTTGTACAATTTAAGTTTTAATAATAACTAATTCTTTAAAAATATTTGTTAGCGATGTGCTTCATGGTCGATATGGACACCTTGGTCAAATTGCAATCAGTTATGTGGATTCGGAACAGTGAACCGTACACGATTTTGCCAGAATGGTATTGTTGGAATGCCTGGTTGTTTCGGACCAACCAGTGAAAACCGTGGTTGCTACAACAGGGTATGTAAATTTGTAAAAATCAAATGTGTTTATGATGTATAGCTTTGCATATATACCTATATATCTGTAACTTTTTTCTGAATTCTTGGGAAATAAGATAGATTTTATATTTTCTTAATTCTTCAGCCTTGTCCATACTTTTCAACATGGACTGGTTTCACTCGTTGTTCAGTTTCATGTGGAGGTGGTTTCCACTCGAGAACTCGACAATGCTACAATGCCGTACCTGGTGTTATAGATTGTGTTGGAGAGACCTCAGAAAGTGTATCATGTAACACAAATGTAAGTGAACCATACTTTTGTTTTACATACAAGTAAAAAATGGTGCAATCTAAAGTTTTGAAATTTTTTTGGGGGTGTTTTTACTGAATTATAGTTGTGGTATACAAATCCAAAATTGTTTAGGTAGCCAAAACATATATATTTTACCACTGGACACTGTTACATTTAATGCCTTATGATTTTGCAAACTAATCATCAAAAACCAATTTATAAACTTCACCCTGAAGGTATGTCCTGCTTGGTCTGAATGGGGAGGTTTCTCAAGTTGCTCTAACACTTGCGGAGGAGGAACGGCAAAGAGGATAAGAAGATGTTTGGGAGGAGAAGTTGGAGTTATCGGATGTAGAGGAAGTCCTTCACAATATGTCACTTGCAACACTGGGGTAAGAAATCCATATTATGATAGTGTTTTCTTATTCAATTTTGATTAAATTATTTGAATGCCTATTTATAAGTTAACTTTTTGCAACCTGATAAATGTAGCAGGTTAGATGGTAACTATATGTTTCTCTGTTTGTTTAAGGTTTGTCCATTCTGGTCATCTTGGCAATCTTGGACAGCATGCAGTGTAACTTGTGGCAGGGGATTGAGATCTCATGTTCGTGTGTGCACCAATGGTGACGTTGGTGATTTTGGCTGCATGGGAAATACAACAGAAACTGTTCACTGCGTTGAAAACGTAAGTCAGGTTTAGAAAACAAAAAAAAATCGTGTTGTCATTTATTGATGTGTACATTTGGTCATTAGTATGTAATTCAAGTTTCAACATAACAGTTAACACAATGTTGTGATATATGGTATGTTTGTTTGGTTAGACTTGCCCTTACTGGAGTCAATGGACAACATGGAGTGATTGTAGTGCAACATGTGGTGGAGGTCTACAGAGTCAGCAACGTTATTGTGTTAATGAACAACCAGGACAACCTGGCTGTGAAGGACAAGCTTTCAACTCACGATTCTGTAATTCACAAGTGAGTGTGCGACATATATTAATTGGAATGTTTGTAATATAAATATATACAAAAATTGATCAGTTTTACAGTTACTACAATGTTCAGGTGACAATTCAGAGTATGTTTAGTGTAAATCACTGATTTCTTTTTTTTTTGTTACAGGTGTGCCCAACATGGTCTGACTTTGGAGACTGGTCAGACTGTACTGCAACATGTGGTGGAGGAACTAGAACTCACACTCGTGTTTGCTTGAATGGTGATGCTGGGCAATTTGGCTGCAGAGGTTCAACTTTTGAACAGGAATATTGCAATGGACAGGTGATGTTGGATTTCATATTTATGGTGCTTAATTGAGTTTTATTAAATTTACAATTTTTAAAATTAAATTTCACTTTAGTTAGGAAAGTTCGCAGCTATTTAGATTATAAATTATGTTTATCGTAGATTGTGAAATGTTAATGGAATTTTTCATTTTTCATGACCAACATCTTATGATAATCCAATGTTTATTCACAGGCTTGTCCATATTTCTTACCTTGGACACCATGGAGACCATGCACAGTTTCATGTGGTGGGGGAACCAGATCAAGGTCCAGGACTTGTGCAAATGGAGATCCAGGAGAACCTGATTGCATTGGAAGCGTTGGAGACATTGAACAATGCAATACCCAAGTATGTCAAATTTATAAACAAAATATTTTATGTCCAACGTATAAATGGACACCAGAATGTTGTTATTGGTATATAGATTGTTTGAATAAATACTTGAGTCAAGTGAAAGTGATTTCTGGAAAGAAATAATCATTTGTATTAAATTTATTATTTGATATTGATGCAGGTACATTTAACTAACTTATAAAACACCCTTGAACTAACTGTTGGAGTGAATATGGCTAGTTATAAGCAATTCTTTGTTTTACAGTCATGCCCAACTTGGACACAGTGGTTATCATGGGGTGAATGTGGAGCTACATGTGGTGGAGCTTTACAGATCAGGCAGCGGTTCTGCTTTAATGGAGTTCTTGGCCAGATTGGTTGCCATAATGGTGATTTGCAAGAAAGCAGGATATGCAATGACCAGGTATGTATCTTCCATTTAAATCCAAGACAAACCTTTCTTTAAATAGTCAATTTTAGAAATATTGTAATTGTACAGCAAAAAAAGTTTTGAAATTACGTTTGTTATTTATTTTAGCAATGTGATTACTGGACGCATTGGAGCACTTGGTCTGGTTGCAGTGAAGACTGTGGTCAAGGCAACCGAACCAGGTTCAGGAATTGTGTGAATGGATTAGAAGGACAAGGATCTTGTCTTGGTCCAAGTCTTCTTGTTGAAACTTGTCATCAAGGGGTACGAAAAATTTGTTCATTATTAGCCATTTTGTATAAAATTTATTAATCATTTTTTATTAGTTTATAACTAATGGTACATGGTCTGTGATACACTTTTATTTTAGAGTGGTTTAAGTATATTTGCTTCGTTGTCAAAATTAACTTATAGTTCTGGAAGCTCTATTTTTTGGAAATCTATTCCTAAACGTACAAAATCGCATTTAAAGCAATTTTTATGTTTTATCAAACAGTTTAATATTATTGATTAACAGGATTGTCCATTCTGGGGAGAATGGAGTCCATATGGAAGCTGCAGAGTGTCCTGTGGCGGAGGAACTAGAATGAGAATAAGAAGATGCTTTAATGGAATTGCTGGAGGACCTGGATGTGTTGGGAATGATGTACAAGTCGCATCCTGCAATAACCAGGTGATGTGAAGTTGTAGTCTTCAATTTTTTTTAATATTTTACTTGAATGTTCATACTTGTAAGTTCATAACAGATTTATAATCAAAGTGGTTAGCGCACCTGCCTGTAACCCAGAGGTAATGGGTTCAAGGCTGTTTGCTGTCACCATTGTGGCATATGTGTTCTTGGACAAGACACTGAACGCCAAGGCAACTGCTCCAACCTAGTGGTGACTCATGGGTTGTTCAATTTATCAGCCATACATAAAAAATAAAAAATTCCTTCTTCAAAAAAATAATCACCCCCAAAGTAACACATGGTCACTCGGTAGCTGAATTTCCGGCTACACGAGGATAAAGTAAGTTACATTCATTCATTTTTGTTATTTTTCTACAGTTATGTCCAAGATGGAGTGACTATGGCAACTGGACCATGTGCAGTCAAACTTGTGGTAGAGGTATTCGCTCCCACTCAAGAACTTGCTTGTTTGGAGATGTTGGTCAGTTTGGATGCATTGGAAGTGTTAGAGAACAGGAACCATGTCATGACCAGGTGTGCTTTACCTCTATGAAAATGTTTATTTAAAGCGTTGGCCTTTTTTAAAATAATTCCTTATTAAATTGATTTTTAACAAGTCAACATTTTTTTAAACGCAATACAAATTTGCTGACCTTTATAAAATATTATTTATCTAACTTTCTATTAGACATGCCCAATGTTTTCAAACTGGGGACGTTGGTCTCTTTGCTCTGCAACTTGTGGTATTGGTGTAGCAGTGCGTGTACGACATTGCGTCAATGGTCAGTTTGGTCAACCTGGATGCATTGGAGCAACTCAAGAGTTTAACAATTGTAACACACAGGTATAAGGCAGTTTCTGTAATGTTAATTGAAGTTGCTTTAATGGGCATTTTATTTTTGCCTCATTTTACAATGTACAAACTTTTAAAAATGAAACATAAACTAGATCTGCAATTACAACTGCTTGGCTAACTCCTATTTGTCCTACAGACTTGTCCTAGTTGGGATAATTGGTCTGCATGGTCTTCATGCAGTGTTACCTGCGGTGGTGGCTTCTCAGATAGAACCAGAACATGCTTGAATGGTTATGAGGGTGATGATGGTTGTACTGGAACCAGCCAAGAATCTGTATCATGCGCAGACCAAGTAAATATTACTAAATCTGTTTCTGTTTTTTTGCATTTAGTTTTGAAGTTGTTTGATTTATGTGACTATTGACTTGTTATATAACAGATGAACTTTAAATGACATTTATATTTGCTTTTGGTGCGACATAAAATCAATGTTTAAACAGGATTGTGCTATGTGGACGGCCTGGGGGACTTGGACACCATGCAGCTTGACTTGTGGCAGAGGGGTGCGCTCACACAGTAGAAACTGCACCATCTTTGGTGAATGTGTTGGAGATGACACTAAACAGGAATCATGTGTGGAAGGAGTAAGTAGTTAACATCGAATATTAATATATGTTTATCATAATTTATATAAAGAAGTCGTATGAAAGATAAATATTTTACATTTAATTTAGGTTACAACTAACACCATACCGCTAATGCTACACTACAGAAATATAATGAATATTTTAAAATAGTAGAATGTGGTTGACAGTTAAAATGTGTTTAGAACTGTGAGTACTGGTCTTTCTGGTCCGAATGGAGTCCTTGCACAAGCTCATGTGGTAATGGTGTTTCATCAAGAACAAGGGAATGTATCAATGGAGAAATTGGTGAAAGTGGATGCATTGGACAACCAAGTGAAGTTGAGGCTTGTAACACAGAGGTTCGTGATAGTTAGTTCATGTTTCTCATTATTTAATAGTGTCTTTTTTTTATTAGTGTTGGCTTATTTAGAGGAATTAAACAGCTTAATAAATTAGTCATTTGTGTTTGTGAAAATTAAATATTTCGTTTCACTTAGACTTGCCCAAGTTGGACAGCATGGACCACATGGACCACTTGCACAGCTACATGTAATGGAGGTGTTCGAACACACACAAGAACATGTGTTGGTGGCAGTGTAGGTATGGTTGGTTGTATGGGACCAACAATTGCTTCAGAGTTCTGTAATGGACAGGTAAAATTTTAATTTTGTTAACAGATATTTTACTAAGTGTTACATTGTATACCTTTTCCTGAAAATTAAATGAACATTTTTTTTAACAAAAATTTGATTTATATTTAAACCTGTAATCATTTTATTTGATATTTTTCACACTAAAATGTAATAGATGTTTAAAATATACAATTTACAACAACAGGGTTGTCCTTACTGGTCACCATGGTCAAGATACAGTGGTTGTGACCGGTCATGTGATGGTGGAGTTCGTGTACGAAGCCGAACATGCATTGGTGGAAGATTGGGTGATATTGGTTGTGAAGATGAAAGTATAATGTCAGAAACTTGCAATGAAACGGTAAGATATATGCTACTGGTGAACAAAATAAATCGATTTTTTTAAATTAACAGGTATTTTTATGTTTTAGCTAAGCAATATTTTACAGTCGGCAACACTGTTCAAGTGTGTAGTTTTTGCAAATAAATTTTGTGTTATTTGTGACTAAAAATCTTTTTTGTAGCCATGTCCCGCGGTGTCTGATTGGTCGGACTGGTCTGCTTGCAGTCGAAGCTGTGGTGGTGGAACCAGAAGTCAATCCAGAGGTTGCTTCCTTGGCCAAACTCGAACCAGATCAAACCAATGTGAAGGTGGACTTACAATTGTAGAAAACTGCAATGTACAGGTAAAATAAATAACTTTATATATTAGGGTGATAGAGAAATGTAAAACATGTTAGACCAATTTATTTTTTCTAATTTTTACTAATACTAATTTGACAAAAGTCATGCTAAAAGCAAAAATAACAAAAATCATGTTGTTTTACATTTTTATAGATAATAATTTATGAAGTATGTTTTTAACTTTGTTTATATCTAATATATTAAACCATGTTGTAATAGACATGTCCATACTGGGAGCAATGGTCACCATACTCCCCATGCAGTGTGACTTGTGGTAGAGGTACCAGCTTCAGATTACGTCAATGCATCGATGGAGAGGTTGGAATGCTTGGCTGCATTGGAGAAGTTTCAGATAATAAAACATGCACTTCTTCTGTAAGTTTCATATTATTTTTGCTTAAATTAAAAAAAAATATATAAAAAGATTATCGACAAATTTATAAATGAATGATGAAGGTGTATGAGAGTCACTTAACTATTAAATAGATGACAAACCCTTTTTTCGTTTTAGAATTGCCCCTTCTGGACAGAGTGGGGATCATGGGGTGGATGTGATAAGTCATGCGGAACTGGTCTTCGAACTCGACTACGAACTTGCTTCAATGGTGTTGAAGGAAACCCAGGTTGTCTTGGATCGAACTCAGAAAGAGGCGAATGTAGCACAGAGGTGAGAGATGTGGCTATAACCGAAAACTCCATTATACACCTTTTAAGGTGGCAAAAATTAATTTTGACTATTTATGTAAATACCAATATTTTCTTTAACTGTTTCCGTTTGTCTAATCCGCTATAATATGTACCAGCCATGTCCTCAATGGACGAATTGGGCTCCATGGAGTGCTTGTGATGTAACTTGTGGTGGTGGATCTCAAACAAGAAGCAGAATCTGCACAAACGGATTGCCCGGAATGTTGGGTTGCGATGGACCAGATTCTGAAGATAAATATTGTAATGGTCAGGTAGGTGTCAACAGTATAAGTATCCATGCAACCTGTGTATACATACAATACACAGCGACAAGCACTTGCATTGATCGTGTTGGCTAAAAAATCAACTTGAACTGTTTGTTTTATGATTGATTGCCACCGAAAGAGTATAACTTGCTTGCATAGTAACATTGAATCTCATAGATCTGTCCGTTCTGGTCAAGATGGGGTTCATGGGGCGCTTGCAACGCTACATGTAACGGAGGTTACAGAGAGAGAGTTCGCATTTGTTTGAATGGTGTTGCAGGAGGACCTGGATGTCCTGGTGACGTCTCTAACTTCGGAACTTGTAATACACAGGTGAGTGCCTACAAATATCGTAAGATCACCTTACAAACTAATCGTAGAATAAGTATAACCTGGTCGTACGTACGGTGCTAATGAATTGCACCGCTGTTGTCTTAAAGACTTTAAAATATGAATTTTTTTATATCTGTATCAGTATATTATTTAATATAATTGTTCTCGTAGTCGTGCTCGTCATGGTCACAATGGGGATTATGGAGCGATTGTAGTTTGACTTGCGGAGGTGGCAGACGACGTCAATCACGTGTCTGCTTGGGTGACGTAGGAGCTTGCGTAGGAAACAATGAGAACCACGAAGATTGCAACATGCAGGTGCGTTTACCGTTCATTTAAATGGATATGCTTATAAAATATACCCGGTAATGATATTTTCATATTTTTACTGCATGGGTGCCAATTTAGATATTTTGAAAGTATAAAGGTAAAATATTTGTGAAACTTTCGTTGTATTGCCCAAACGCACATAATGGTAGTCGCGTCAAGTCTCTACAGGCGCGCTAACCGTTGTGTTGCGGCGTTGCACAAATTACCTAACTATTTTTCAATTATTTTACATAATTTTGCTGCATTTAAACGTTTAAAGATGAATTGGTCGTTTATAAATCTGCAAAATACCTTGTAGTAACCCAAAGATCTACAGGTCTGCCCGTCATGGTCGGCATGGACACCATGGTCAGATTGTTCAACGACGTGTGGTATTGGTGTTCGCACACATACTAGAGTTTGTAATAACGGCTCACCTGGAGATGTGGGTTGCCTTGGAAACACCACTGAAGAACAGAGTTGCATTGACAGGGTAAACGGGATTTAAGATTTTATATATAGTACTTTGCCTATGCCGCGACAGTATGATGTGTATGGTCAGTTAAGCGGTTAAAAATGATGATTTTTTATAAATTTCTAACAAACGCATAAGTGAAAATTGCACGCAATGCGACATAGTCAATATAGGTCTAACTCTAAACTATAATGTTCTAATAGTACATTTTCTTTAAGTCAAGGATAGGACAATATAAATAAAAGTAGCAACATCGTTTTAAAAATGTCACGTTTTATAACATTTCTTTTCATCTGTGTTTGGAATTAAGAGTGTACACGCATTGGCGACTTTTTGGCTACAAAAAGCTCCTTTCGCTTTTCTCGTAAATTACGCGGCGAGATTACTGCTTGTAAACAATTTCAATCCTGTAATATCAAAGGTGTTAGAATGCTGTATGATACAAATACGATTTTCGCACTGCGTCGACGCACTTTTATTAGAGGGTTTGTTTTGTGCAAGCGAAACTCAATTCATCCCCTTAGGCGACGTGATAAACTCCGCCTTTTATCTGACGCTGTCGGTTGATTGTAACACGACACTTGCGGAAATTGAATCAGTTTAGAACGCTCGTTCCGATGTGTATTTATACAGAAGGGTATCTTCAAATTTCTTTAGTTTCACGTTGAAATATCTGGACAAAGGTCTATAAAAATTATGCTGCAGTTTTATATGAAAAATAGGTCAGTCTTTAAGTCTTATATACTTTCTTTTTTCCGAATATACTTAAAATATTTGTCTCATATTTTTAACTGTCTCTATTGCATAAACTAATTTTGTAACGTTGGCTATTATTATTAATGTAATCTCTCACAGACTTGTGCGTATTGGAGCATATGGGGTCCGTGGTCAGCATGCTCGGTTACTTGCGGTGTTGGTGTGAAAACTCACCGAAGAGAATGCATCAACGGTGCTGAGGGTGAAGCTGGTTGCTTGGGAAGCAACTCAGAGAGCGCAAGCTGTGACCAACCGGTAAATAAATATGGTTTCCGAAGCTTATATATAGCGCCGTACAGCTCATACCAAACGCTGCCCTATGGTTTTGTATGGTTGTATTTTAATATACCGCGTTTTTATAATATAGTATGGTGGGGTAAGATGGGGCACCTTTTTATTCTATTTTCTTGTCCCATTTGGTAGTAAACAAAGAATATTTAAAGATTTATAAAACTGTATCCGAACGGCTATAATATAGACCGTGGTTAATTGTTTAAATTACGATTAGGTTATTTAGATATTATATGCTATAAAAAAGGAGTCCCGTCTTTCCCCATCCAACTATAAATAAACCAAAAAAAAGAGTTAAATAAAATATTTATTCCAGCTAATTAGCTTTGTAAACTAATTCAGGATAGAACAAGCTTTAAAGGCTGTACAGTTTTTTATACATACATTTTCAACAGGCATGTAGAGTGGTATACGAATGGTCACCATGGGGTTCTTGCACCAAAACATGCGGAGTTGGGAAGCGATTCCGTAGCAGGGTCTGCTCTCAATTCGCACTTGGTCAGTGCTTAGGCTTGCCAAACCAAGAAGAGATTTGCAACGTTCAGGTGAACTAGTCTTACACGCCAACCGTTTTAAGTCCGTTGCAATGATAACAATGTAGTAACTCTTCTGGATGTTTGGGTAATAAGCTCAATGGGCCCTAAACCTCGTGTGCCCTGGCGTGCCTCAAGACCTAGCCAAGATAGAGTAAAATAGGAAACAATCAACTTGTAACACTTTAACTTTGGCTTTGTGTAAATTACAGCAAAATGCAGTCTTCTTAACTTGTTTATGATATTTTACAGGACTAACTCGGTGCCTCTCTTTGCAATCTTCGGTGACTCTTAACAATTAAGAGTAAAGAATTAAACGTTTAATTTGTTTTTACTAACCCTTATTTTTCTTCTAACCTTAACGTTGTTTCCTTGTTTAACACCTTATTATATTTCCAACCACTAATTTAACAACTAACACATTTTTTCTATTTCAGCTTTACTAAAATATTTTTCTTGCAGCCCTTATTTTACACATTTGTATGTTTTGTTCTACTAATATCTTTGTTTTCTTATTCTAACCTAATTTATTTACTTTTTCCAGGTTATTATATTACTTTTATTCTAACCGCACGTTTTTCTCCCACTAACCTCTTTTTATTCACAGCTAACAAAACACAATTTAATATTTTAACACTGATATACTTATTATACTACGCCTGTACCTTACTTAATACTAACCACCACTAACCATTTTATCTTTTAACATTTTTACTTGAATACTTTTACTAACTTTCATAGAATACTTTCGCACAGCCATTCACGGCAATTGTACGAAAGTATGCTATGATAATAATAGCACATTTCAGTTTTATCTCAAATGTGCTATTTCTCTATTAATACTATACATTGTATGATGCATGTTATATTGTTTACTAACTTGAGTAATTTATAAAAAACATTCTGGAGTTGGTTTTATAAACAAAATTTTCAAACCTTCTTTGTACAAAACAGAGTTGTCCTTACTGGGGACCTTGGAACGCTTGGAACAAATGCAGCGTGAGCTGTGGTGGTGGATCTCGCATGAGAACACGACCTTGTGTGAACGGAAACCCAGGAATGGACGGTTGTACTGGTCCATCGAACCAGACAGAAGCTTGCAATAGCAAAGTAAGTGATTGTGGTAAAGACTTCAAACAAAACCAGCAAGAAGCCCAAGTGCTGTTAAACTTTGTAAAATATTTCAGTAATTCTTATAACGATGTTTGTGTTTAGACATGTCCGTCTTGGAACGATTGGTCGGTGTGGTCGCCTTGCAGTGTAACGTGTGGTGAAGGCGTTCAATCTCGAACAAGAACATGCTCGGGTGGAACTGTTGGTCAGGATGGTTGTCAAGGACCTACCAGACAACAAGTTACTTGCGGAAGCATGGTAAGTCATCTTTTTTTAAATATATCCTAATTTAAATTAAATTACAATAAAATAAACTGCACTTTTTATACAGAGCGACTTGTGTCCAACATGGACACGATGGGGACCTTGGGATACTTGCACTGTGACTTGTGGTGGAGGTAGCAGAGATAGACGCAGAGTTTGTACAAACGGTTCACCAGGTGATGCTGGATGTGAAGGTTTACCGACAATGAGTCAACCATGTAACCAACAGGTGAGGTTTCAGAATTTTACTTATTTTTCTTGACGGATCAACGTAAGTCGTAATTACACAGGTGTCTGATTTCATTCACTTCGTTCTCGTTTATGAGTTACAATTTTTTTTCCGTTTTTTTTCCTCTGTTTTTCGTTTGTTTAACATTGTTAATTTAAAGTTCTGACTCGTGACATACATTTTAGTGAAACGGAGGATTAATATAAAAAATTACCCCCAAACTATTATATTTGATTTTCGGGGAAAATACTGGTTTGTTTAACCTTTAACGTAATTTTGCGTTGAAACAGGCTTGTCCGAGCTGGAACAACTGGGGATCATGGACAGTATGTAGTGTAACATGCGGTGGTGGACAATATTCAAGATCTAGAACTTGTTCCAATGGAAATGTAAATGATGTTGGTTGCATTGGAATGCCTCGGGAAACTGCAGATTGCAATACACAGGTATGTATAAGTGCGGCTATATAAGTGCACGTATATTTTTTTACATAGCTACGTCGAGTTTAATATGTTACGGTAAACTACTATTCAAATTCAACAAATTTTACCTGTTTAATCGCTGACATTTTCTTGTTATCTCATACTATTTTATTTAATATTTTAGCTGAAGTGCGACTTATCAAATGTCGCTTTGCCGTTATCCCACATATTTGTTATCATTTACCTATATCCTTCACAGGCGTGTCCACGTTGGTCGGATTGGGCATCATGGACGGCATGTAGTCAAACATGCGGCACCGGCATCCACTCACACAGCAGGACTTGCATCGGAGGAACAATAAATGATCGTGGTTGTGATGGACCTGCAATGGTGGAAGCAGTCTGTTCTGGACCTGTAAGAATATAATTGTTCATTGAATTATTAATACTTGAGCTTCAAATTAACTTTATCTATATTAATACAAGTTAGTTTATATTTGACGTATTTTTCTACGTCAGTTTTTTTTTAACATACGAGCATTTGTGTATAGGCTTGTGCATACTGGAGTTCATGGGGACAATACAGTAGATGTTCTGTGACTTGTGGAGGTGGTGAATACACAAGAACAAGGTTCTGTGTTAACGGTGACGCTGGAGACCCTGGTTGTGTTGGTACTACCAGAAGCACATCTCCATGCAGAACTCAGGTATTTACACATATTATTAATATCAAGTAGGGTGGGGGAAGATGGGACGCCTTTTCATTTTATGTTCTCGTCCCGTTTGGTAGTGTACAAAAAACATTCAAAGAATTATAAAACCGTATCCTCGCGACTCCCATAGACCGTTGTCGAATATTTAAAACAAGATATTTGGATATTAAGTGCTAAAGGTGTCCCGTCTTCCCTCACCCTACTGTGCTATTAAGTTGCGTCCGTTTCACGGTCACGCATTTAACTCAGCGAACAACAAATCGTCAGTTAAACTTAAACTTATTCGATCGTATAAAGAAACAATAAAAAACAAAATAAGTTTACTGACACTTACTATAGTAAAATACCACACAACTGATGTAGTTTTTCGTTTACATATTCCAATAATATAGCAAAGATTGCATTGATTCAGTTAAAGGGTGCTAACTCTCTGTAACCCCTCGTTAAAAGATAACAGATATGGTCGTACAACGTGGTACTACAGTTAAGAACACGCATAATAAACATAGATACGCGGTTAGACGGAGACTATAAGTCACAAGCTATAACGTTAAATTGATGGCTTACAATCGTAAGTTTGTAACATTCATGTTTCCTACGTTTAGGTTTGTCCAACATGGGGAACATGGAGATCTTGGGAAGGATGTACACAGACTTGCGGTGGCGGACGAAGAATTCGTGTTCGTGCTTGTGACAATGGAGTGTTCGGTGAAGAAGGATGCACCGGTGATATATCACAAGGAGAAGATTGCAACACACAGGTTTGTGGATTTGTTTTGTTTAAAGTGATCACCATGTGTTTAGGAGTAAGAAATAGGTTTAATTTTTGTATAGAGCACGACCTATTAGATATTTCGTGATACAGGGCAAGAGTAAGCCTTTTAAAGGCCTAATGAGTTGCACATATTGGTTCTCAGACTCATTTGTATTTTATTATGAAGGAATGTCCGGGATTCAGCGAATGGTCGAACTGGACAACTTGTTCAGTGTCATGCGCTGGTGGAATTCAATCGCGAAACAGAGTTTGTAATTCTCCAAACAGAGATTGCGTTGGACCTTCCAGTGAAGAAAGAGGTTGTAACTTCCAGGTACGCTCTAAATGTATTATACGCATCTGTGTGTGATCAAACAACCTATTTGAGAACTTGAAATCCGTTTAAGCTGTTTTACTAATCGTTTTCATTAAACGAAAACTGGCTGTATTTTACTTGAATAATTTTGTGCTTTAAATATATCTTAGTGCAATCAATCGTTACATTTTGCTTGTGTATTATTTAGGCTTGCCCGTATTGGTCCCCATGGGGTGGATATGGTAGTTGTAGCAGAACATGCGGTGGTGGCATCCGAACACACAGCAGGACTTGTATTGGAGGTGAACCTGGTGTAGAAGGTTGTGAAGGTTCAGCTAATGAATCAAGCTCATGTAACAGACAGGTGGGTTTCAAATTTTACGAACATTAATTTTTGCTTTCACAATAGGTATGTAGTATACTTAATCCCAATATTTCTGTGTTTTCAACAACTAACACCGCGCTTTTTATAGAGTTTACGGAATATGGTTTATAAGTTTTTAACCAGACTGTGTTTACTACCAAATGGGGCGGTAAATGGGAATGAAAACCTGTCCCAACTTACCCCGTCCTGCTATATATGTCAATCAAACTTTTAAATTACGTAAAAATAGTTTTAAAAAATGCAAACTGAACTAAAACGACTGACTTAGTGTTTTCATGTGTTTTTTTTTACAGAACTGCCCTGAATGGTCACCATGGGGTCTCTTCTCTGCTTGTTCAAAGACGTGTGGTACTGGTACCAGGAATAGGTTGAGATATTGCGTTGGTGGAACCATTGGCGACGATGGTTGTACAGGTGCTTCATCCGACTCAATGAATTGCAACACTCAGGTAAGCTTGGGGGCCTTTTAATGCAATTGGACTTTTTACTAGAGACGGCATCTATTGTTGCAAATATTTACGCTGACGTTGTATTTTAGGCATGTCCCGCATGGTCCGAATGGTCGCCGTTCACAGACTGCAGTACATCTTGCGGCAATGGCTTGAGAACTCACACTAGACAATGTATTGGTGGAGTACCAGGTCAACCAGGTTGTATTGGTGAACCATCGGAGTCTGTTGTATGTAACAGCGGAGTAAGTAGTCATTGTTTTTCTTTGACGTATACAAGCATGTTTATGAACACTTTTTTCTTTCCAATTAGAACAATAGTATTGTTTTAATAATATATTTCGTTGTAAGATATTTGTTGGTTAGGTGTAACGGTCACGCCTTTTATCTCATCAATTTTTGCTTGTCTTAGCGTCACGTTTTACTGCTGTTACTACCCGTCTATTCGATTTAATTTATATTGCCCTCTGTCCTTTTGGTATATTCCAGCGAAAAATAGTAAACTTATAGTTATGTATAGTTATCATACAGTTATGTATAGTTATCATACAGTTATGTATAGTTACCATACAGTTATGTATAGTTATAGTTATCGTCAAAGTAAATGAAGTATAAATATTAAAGTTGTCGGTTTTGTTCAGACTTGTCCAACATGGGATAACTGGGGCAGTTGGTCTTCTTGTTCCGTTACATGCGGTGGTGGTATTCGAACCCAGGAACGTGTTTGTTTGAACGGTAATCCTGGTGATGAAGGATGTATTGGACCGATTTCTACTGAATCCGAATGCAACGTTCAGGTAAACAATTAAACGCCCGAACGTTTTATTAGCAACATGAAAAAACGGCAATCTAAATAATCGTTTATACATTCTACAGGATTGCCCATTCTGGAGGGCTTGGGGTTCATGGACTCCATGTCCAGTAACATGTGGAGGTGGTTTGATATCAAGATCAAGAACTTGCATCAACGGTGATCCAGGAGACGTTGGATGTGAAGGAGCAATTACTGAATCTTCGATTTGTAACAGCCAGGTAACATTAAGTTCCGTATTGGATTGTTCGCTATTAAAAACTCCGTAAACGTTTTATCCGTTATGTTGCAATATACTACATGTATTAATGAATGTTAATTTGTAGGTTTGTCCATCTTGGGGTCCATGGTCACTGTGGTCACCATGCGACCAAACTTGTGGTTCTGGTTTAAGGAGTCACACAAGGTCGTGTAACAACGGAGATGTTGGACAACTTGGTTGTGAAGGTCCAACAAGTGAGCAACAAGACTGTAATAACCAGGTGAGTTTTAAAAGTTGTCTTTATTACGACACTATATAAAATTTTGGGTGTTTCTTTTTAAACTGGGGTTTTAAAATATATTTTGTTTTAAATTTATTCCTGTATAAAGTAATATATTTTAATTCGTAATGTGATTTTATAGGTTTGTCCAACATGGAGCGAGTGGACACCGTTCGGTCCTTGTTCAAAGACATGCGGTGGTGGAGTGTACAACAGAACTAGGACTTGTTTGAATGGCAACGTTGGTGATGTTGGTTGCATCGGACCAGTGAATGAAGAAGAACAATGCCAGACTCAGAATTGCCCAGCTTGGTTGGATTGGACACAATGGAGCGGATGTTCAGCAACTTGTGGAGGTGGAACAAGATCACATACACGAGTTTGCGACTCACCTGGTGACGTGGGATGTGTAGGATCAGATACAGAGTCCGAGGGTTGTGAACCAGAGGTTAGTGTTATAGGAATGTTTATAAAGAGCGCTTATATACTTTAAACACTAAAGAAAACAAGATAGGACAGTAATGTTATTACGCTAACGTTATACCAGTTGACTTGTTTTAAATGCATTCTTCCTGTTGTAACGTTGTCTAGATTTGTTTATGTAATATATATGCGTACGTCTACAGCCTTGTCCTGCATGGTTGGAATGGACTCCATGGGGACCTTGTAGTGATGAATGCGGTGGTGGAATCTCGACCAGAGACAGAACTTGCACCAACGGTCGACCTGGACAACAAGGTTGCGTTGGAGGATTCCAAGAAGCAAGAATTTGTAACACACAGGTAAATATTATGGTTGAATCATCAGCAATGGGCGTGGTTATGTAATCATTAATAATATCAATAATGTACCAGAGAATTCATGAAATGTACTAGATAGCAACCCTTTATGTTCATATTTGGTATGTAAGCAAATGTGTTTGTAGGCATGCGCAAGTTGGGCCGAATGGTCACAATGGGGTTCATGTTCAATCACTTGTGGAGGTGGAATTCAAGAAAGGACAAGAAGATGTATCAACGGTAATCCTGGTGATGAAGGTTGTCCAGGGTTGGCATTGGAAGGACAAGGTTGCTCCACCAACCCTTGCCCAGGTAAGTTATTATAATCATCAGGCGTCATGACATGTTAATCAGAGCACTTTCTTCGGATTCCAAAAATATTCGTATTCAAGTTTCGATGCTGCATCTATTGTGGGAGGACATGTATAACTATATCCCAAATAAAAAATAGATAGCACTACTAGGTTACTTGCGTGTTAACTAGTCAGCGGGCACGAGGTGTAGAAAATAAAATATCTATAAATCTGACAGCCATTCATTTATAAAGGATATTAAAATATGTTTAATGGATTTACATCATTCTCATTTCTTTGCAGTATGCATGCCCAACTACGCACAACAAGGCATGGAGTTCGGATTCGTCGTATGCACGGACAGGAACCGGGTCGGATCTACTTGTACATTCACATGTAGAACAGACTACCAGATTGTTGGCATGTCTAATCTCAATTGTGTTGAAACTGTACCTGGAAATGCGGTTTGGGACAACGAAGTACCAGTTTGTAAAGGTACGACCAGTTTACCAAGTTCAATCGTTTAAATTTTTTCTCCTGTATTTTTCCTGTGGTACAACGTTTAAGGTGGAACGTAAGTATCGCGTATTTTAACAATTAATAATTTTCAGAAAAATGCAGTGAACAAGTGGATGTCGCTTTTGTGATTGACAGCTCCTCAAGTATTGGTCCAGCCAATTTCAGGACAATTAGAAACTTTTTGATCGCTTTGGTTCAACGGTTCAGTATTGGACCCGAAGGAGCTCGGGTAGGGAAACTATTTTAATTCGAAATTTTTTTTTTAGCTTCTGTTATTATAATACTAAAGAGTGGAAAAAGGCATCGGAGCTGCGTAACAAATTTTTTACAGCTTCAGTGAATACTTTTATACTTTGAAGCCACTGTAACATTTAACTTACGGTCTTTTACAATCGCGGGGCCAGAGTTATATGATTCTGTAAATATTCGGCGTTTCCTACCAAATGGGACATAAAGAAAAGAGTATGCAAACATCCCATCTTACCCCACCGTATTATATATTCAGGGACAACAAGTAACTGTTAAACAACAATTGTTATTCATCGCGAAAATTTAAAACTGTACAAACACAAATAGCTTCCATAGAAACTGATAAGACATTCATGATTTCATGCATTAATATCTGAACTCGTATTTTAGTTTGCTGCCATCCGTTACAACCGAGATATTGAGCACTTGTGGAACTTGGATCAATATACTACACGAGCTGCTCTTATTGAAGGCATCAATAATATTCCATACAATGGTGTTGGCACTCTTACAGGGGCTGCTATCAACTATACTGCCGAAAATATTTTCTTGCCTGAACTTGGTCGACGTAAAGGAGTTCCCAAGATCGTGGTGGTGCTGACGGATGGTACGTAGCTATATGTTTAGTTTTAAAGTTGGTGGATCTTACCTGTACAGCTGTGTTTTATTCAAAAATATTTCTACAGCGTGAATGTATTAAGATAAATTTTTAGGTTGGTTATACGCTGCGTAAAAACATGTGATCTAGTCATGCCATTTCGTAACGAACTTGTAAGCACTTAAGGAAACTATTTTTCTTTCCAAATTTGACTATTGCTTAAACTCCACTGGAAAATAGCGAAAAACTTAAAGATTTAGAAAAATGTATAACACAACTTAATGGATTGAAGTAATGAATTATAGACTCGTCGCTACTTATACCATTGTGGGCGTACGTGTCCTTGGGCAAGACACTTAACAGCAATTGATCCAACCCAGTGGTCACTGATGGGTGTCCAAAATATCAGCCATACATAAAAAAAATGCAAAAAATTCCCCCTCCCCTCTAAAAAATAATCACCCCCAAAGTAACATACACACCCGTGTCATAACGACTGTCGTTTTCTGGCCACGCGAGGATAAAGTAAGTTACATTTATTCATTCATTTATCAACTCAGGTGTGTCATATGATGACGTGTCTATACCTTCACAACGTTTGAAGAGCGACAACACCATCATTGTTGCTGTTGGTATCGGACGTTACGACCAAGACCAAATCAATGAGATTGCCTCCGATCCAGACCAGGACTTCGCCACAACCGTGGCAGGCTTCGATGGTCTCAACCGGGTCGTTACAACTATCTCTTCGCAGATCAAACTTTGCCAGGTATGTATAAGTTTAGATTAAATGTAATATCGTATGAATCAATACGAAACATAGAAGACTTGATTATGAGTTGTCGCCGTTTGTCATTGGACAAGACACTTTACGCAAGTTGCTCCAACCCAGTGCTAATTATTTTGAACTATCCTAATTGCCAGCAGTCATACAAAAAAAAACATGGTAAATCATAATCGGGAACGAGGTGTATAAAACAGAACATCAGTGTTATAATGACTGTCGTTGGCCCGCTATACGCGAGAATAAATAAGTTACAGCGCTTGTTCGTTTATGTATAGGTTGTTCAACAGTAACATTCAAATATTTTTTTAATGATTTTCGATAATAGAGGATGAAGTCATTTATAAAAATTCAACGATTTTTACATTTAACTCAGGCCATCACTAACCTTACTACGTGCCCATTAATCACCGTCATGGACATCGTGTTGATCGTGGACAGCTCCTCAAGTATCGGGGACGACAATTTCGAACTGATGAGGAACTTTATTCTTGAACTTGTCAGAAGTTTCAACGTTAGTCGGGACACGACCAGGGTATGTCGAAATTTAATTTGGTTAAGAAAAGCATATTACACGGCTATGTCGATAAACATAAGTGTTTCACACCTTTACAGTGTGGTGAAACAATAGTTGTACTTAATTTGCCATCAACCGATATAATAAACCGTTATGTGTTTATATATACCTTATCAAACCTTAAACCACACATTTCTGTATACGTGTAAATGTTGAGTGTCTGTATATAGCTGCATATCTATTTTATAAACAAAACACGTGTTCTGTTCCAGATCGGGTACGTTCGTTACAACAACGCTGTCGATGAGCGATTCCAACTTAATACATTCAACACATCTGAGGAAGTCCAAGAAGGTAAGCTAATCCTAGATTTAATATTGTGAAGCAAAATATATATTTTTGCTTTGCAGCTAGATATAGTAACTCTTATTTATGTGTAGAATTACATAGGCGGTAATTCCTAGCGGACATAAGATGTGTAAAATAGGGAACGCCATTATAACCTTTGCCGGTGCCCTGAGCGCCAGGTTAGGATAAATAGGTAACATTAATTTTGAGGCACGACGCACAATAACATATAAGATAACGTATAAGGTATTGGTTTCAAATATTAACGTTTTTTTTTTTTTTTAGCCATACGAGCCGTTCCATACCGCGGATCAGGTACACTCACCGGACAAGCTTTGAGTTACGCATCTCGTACTTCTGTTCGAGCACCAGCTGGTAGAAGACCTGGTGTCCCTGGTGTCGCCATTGTTATCACTGATGGTAAGTTAAAAATATTTTAATGCTGGATATACTGTTTAGAAATAAGTAGTTCACAGGCATGCAATATATGACTTCAACTTTGCTAAAGACGTTTATTACAATAATAATAATTGTTACTGTACTGACATCATACTATTTTCAGGTCGGGCACAAGATGCAGTGGACGCACCGGCGCGTGAATTGCAACGATTAATGCAGGTCGTTGCTATCGGTATCCGCGGTGCAGTACCTGAACAACTGAACGCCATTGCAAGTCAGCAAGGCTATGTGTTCAATATCGAAGACTTCAATCGTCTGGATGAAGTTCTCGGATCTATTAGTTCCACAGTCTGTTTCGCAGGCCGTACTGGAACACCAGGCTTACCATGAGCAATTTATTCTAAATATGAAATTACATAACGGCGGTTATTGATTTCGATCATGGCCTATTTTACTACTCGCATTGCCAACCTTGAAATTGTTTTCTTTGTAAATATGTTATGTTGGCTATTACTAACGCAGCACTGATATCAATAAATGAATATAATAAATCGTTGTGTTTCATTTTTGCAGTTTGTTCGGTAACAGTATATTATATTAGGGTGGGGTAAGATGAAACAACTTTCATTCTGTGTTTACGTCCCACTGGGTAGTAAACAAAGATCATTCAAATAATTTTAAAACTGTATCGCCACGACTACATAGAGTATAGACCGTTGTTAATTGTTTATAACGAGATCAGGAAATTAGGTTTATCTGGTAAAGCAAAGAGATTCTAAAGGATACTCCCCTAAAATCAGCTAGATGTATGTGATGTTTATGTTCTAGCTTTTTTTCTTTTTCCTGACGTCATCATTTGTCAAAGGGGTCAGCTGACCAACACAACACAGCGTCATTTGAGTTGTGGTTGAGGCAGAAGACGTTTGTTTATATTTAGCCCTTACGTGTATGTACAAGGTTTACTTCGGTTTGTAATTACTCGTTGGGTCAGGAATAGAATATTGTAGTAATGTGATTAAACTATGATTGCGATGTAAATAAATTGTAAATACTTTGTTTCTTATGCATTCTGCAATAAACTTTGCATATATTTGTTTATGGCAACCATTCAGTTGTCATTGTTTGAACGAATCATTATTTGATACTTTTATAGTAGAATCCAAAGTTATATATGTATTGCAAATAATTACATAAACTAGAGCTGTTTGTTTTCTGAACAATCAGTCATTTTGAATAATTGGTGTTCAAGAACTCCAACACCACCGAAATTTTCTTCTTGAACGTCTAATAATGAATCAATGTCTTGGCTGTCTGGGCATGCTGTTCGGAAGCAGACAAAGGAAAAGACGGTACTCTTGTTATTATAATAATTTATAAAATGTTCAATGCAAATTACCATTAATAAAATGCTTCAGTGACAAATTCAAAGTTAGGCCATAAAAACAATTCCTATCATTACTTTTTGCTGTGTTGCTGAACGCTGGTATACAGAAGTTACCGCATTCAGATGCTTAAGAGCTGTACATTGTCATTGTATATGTGCAGTTCATGCAAGGTTTTAATGTGGGCAGGATAATACAATATTTACCAATTTTAATGAAAGTCTTGTAGCCTAGTATTTTCAATGTATGCAAGTCACATATAGTTCTACTTTAATCCAATTCCAGTTTGAAATACTTGGTGAAATACAAAGACGATGAGTCTCGTCATCTTGGGGTTGAATTTGAAAATTTGGTGTTTGACGATGATGAAAGGCCAAACTATGGGACTGATTCTCCGTATGTGTTTAATGGTTGATTGATATGCGTGCAACTCATCTGCCTGTAGTGAATTACTAACATGGAGCTCTATGCATGAGTTATAGTTTATACTGAAACTGATTTACTTTTTGTACCGAATGATGAAAAATAGGCTGTTGATTTTAAACATCACTTCAATATTATTCTTGCGTTTTGTTGATGATTTGAGTTTAATAACATTATATATGGTAAAATAACATTATATATGTTACATATTATAGTTACATATAATAATATGTATATAATTTTATTTATTGCTTTAATTATATTAACATATTAATTAAAACAAAAAGAAGATGGGAATTAAGAGCAAAATGACGGTCATTGTTTGTTAAGACAAGATAATATACAGAAAAGTAATAATTATAAAGCACGACTCTTAACCTAACACACAGTCACTGTAGTCATTAATAAAATGAGTAGAAAAATTAAGCATGCTTGAATGTATGGAATGGGTTTTGGAGATTTTTCAACTGAAGGATTATAATATATATTTCTTTTACAGCAATAAGTTTTTTACCTGGCAAACTAACAATTTATTTTCTGTTTTGATTGATTTCTGAAATTAAGTTGTTTTATCATTTAAACTTTTTCCAATCAAAACTAAATTTATAATCCAACAGCATGGGTAGGTCCGAGATGGATATGCATGTGATGGTTTACCTTAATTATATACATACAGTTTAAAACATATTATAGTAAATACCAATATCTTGCATGGTTTTCATGTTTTGTTGCAGTTCCATAACAAGGGAGGAAAGGGAAATGTTGGTGAAACGACAATATGACAAAATCCTGGAAGAACAAAGAAAAATTGATGAACAAATTGATAAGAAGGTATTGTTACAACATTTATTAAGATTGTTAGGACATTAACATAAGTGCCTAACATGGATATGCATGTTCTGGAATACTGGAATGGATTATGGTACCTTATGTTATATTCTGGATAAACAAACCCATAGTAACAAACAAATCTGTGATAATACATCAATTTAAAGTAATAACATTGCATATGAACTGAAGAGCATCTGTGTTATCCAAAAGATAAGAGCATTTAAATATCATGAATGTATATTTTAGGCGTTTTTTTGTAAGAATATTATGATATTCCTTTATTCCATGACTATTTTATATATCATATAATTACTTCACAAATTAAATGTATCTTCTTCTACTAAAGCCTATTTTTTTCTGTGTCACCCTTATTTGACAAATTGGTGTGACCTATATAACAGTAAGATAATACTGTATATTTGGAGGCTTGGAGCCTATTTGAAATAATGTATGCCAACATGATGTGTCTTTTTCCCTCCAGATGTTTGAAGAAGAAGATTTGATTCGTGTAGAGGAAGAAGCTTATCATGAAGCACAGAAGGAAGCAGCTCGTGCGGCCTCCATTACACTCTCACTGAGAGTAAGTCAAACTTGAAAAAAAACTCTCTGCAAAAGTAAAACCTAAACTATTGAAACAGTTTTAAAAATATAAAAATGGTAGTAAAATGCAAAATTGCTTTTTGCAGGTGTTTAGTGATATTGTGAATGCTCTTGAATTTTAAGGAAGTTCAGTTTTTGTTTTATTCAATCTTAGCTCACTTATGTTTAAACCATGAATCCATGATACCATCAATAATAAGTTGTTTTATTTCAGGAGCAGTCAGCAGATCTGGCAAGCACAGTCGGACAATCATCAAATAGACGTAGCTTAACACTGTAAGCAAATTATGAGTCATAATGTTGAATGTATGGGATTGTTTTGTTGTATGCTATCTCTTATACAAGCATATAGTGATAAACATAATAGGAATTAATGTATTATAATTTGTTAAATAACACAGTTGATATTAGAATGCTACTAACTGTCACTTTGTGCATGTAATAAAAGTGTCATATAACGTTTATGCTGAAAGTGTAGCACTGTATTCAACAGTAATACAAAAACTTTCATTTTATTAAAAACTCAACATATTGAAGGTATGAACTTAAACATTTGCTAACCTTAAGCAAAAGGTACAAAATTAACATTGTCATAAACCCTCTTAACATATACAGGGATGAAGTTGAAGATGATTTTGAAGATTTTTTGAAAGAAGTTCAATCTCGTTCTAATGCATTCCGTCACCAATATGCTAACAATAACTTAGGTGGTTTATTTATCTTTTCAAACTTAATTTATGACCATTTTTAATCTTGTCGTTGCTTGGTGTTTATATGTGCATAACTTCTAAAAGGTTATGATACGTTATATTGTAAAGATAGGCACTATGGTAATATTGGGGTCCCGTTATCATTATACTAAAGCATTGATCTCACTGCGATTCGTTGAGAGTAAGCCTTAAAATCTATCAGTTCGGCAGAAAACCTATACAAAATGTAGTTTCAGGAGATTCCTTGATAGGGGTTACTAGCTTATAAACTAAGATGTTGACTGGTTTATTAAGCTTACTTCGATCTATATATTTTGTTTTAGCATGCATACTGTGACTGTGCTAACCTATTTTACAGTAAGGTAGTGTCATTTATAGTAGCACTTTCCCAGGATAAGGCACTTTCAAATACAGCATAATATATTTGAAAAATAATATGTGATGTAACATTTGAAAATTTGCTGATTCCTCTTTATTATCCAAAACTTCTAGAACACCTCGAGTAAATATAAGCCCTGGTTGCAGAATGCAAAAAGCAATATCTTATAAAACTTTGAGAATAGATTTCCAATGTTGGAATTCCTTATATTCACTTGGGATGATGTCTTTTTATCATCTGCTTTCACAGATAAACAGTTGGATGTTAAACCAGATGCAGATCATCTTTCATCCATAGATCGAGGAGGAGACGGGATGTCAAGTGAAGAGGACTTCCTTGCTCATGAAATATCAACATCCAATAAAGAGGATTTAGAATGGGATAAATATACAACAGGTTGGAAATTTTATCTCACCAAGATGTGTTTAATTTGCACTGGAGATTTAATAGATAGATCACATTTAATACCCTGGTCTAGTTTTCTGTAATTGCAGAATTATATTTTGATAAATAATGAAATAAAAAGATTCATTGGTCTATGAATACAGCTTGGTATATGTTTAGGTATTTGACAAAAATAAGACACCTATGCTAGGTTTAGTGTTAATAAATTTGAATGAATATAGTTTAATCCTCGTGTGACAGACTCCAATAATAATATTAGTGACGGGCATTGAATCTAATATTCCTTGGTTATAAAGCAAGTAGTCTATACCACTGTTCTTTGTCAAATTGATTATGTTTATTCCTTCAAGGAATACAATATTATTTAGATTCATATTTGATGCATTGTTTATTACATGCAGGTTTGGATGGTGATGCTCATGTTGAAGATATACCTGGGAAACGATTAGAACCTGTGGGAAATGCTAATACAAGTATTAACAAGCCCAATCTATCGGCTACAATATCAAGGTATGTATTTGTGTACATGGAATCTTATGAGGGTGATTTTTTTTAATTTTGAGTTTCATGTAAATATTTTCACTGTATTTGATTAATATAAATTTGAGCAAATTCACTTGTTTGATTAAGTTTTATGCAGTTGTAATTCAACTAAGCATTTGAGAAAGACTTGGAATGGGGTTGGAGGGATTCTGACACTTCACATTTGTGTTTAAATAAATTGCAACAATATTCCAGGTCACCTGACAGAAGTATGGAAGCTGAGCGTATGTTTAGTATAACTGATGATGAAGAAGATATGATGGGAGAGTTCGTACAAGGTTGATACAAGTGCCTTATATTCCATCTTACCCCACATTGAAGCAGTTTGTTCATTCATTTTGTATGGCAATGGAAGCAGTATTTACATATACTTCATTCTCAGTGATGCCTTGATAGAAATAAAACACCATTTAGTGCCACCCTGATTCACACATTTATTCAAGTGGTCAACACTTTTACAATTTGTTTGGTAACTTTTATGTTCCAATTTCGTCCCATTCATGATATATCTTGATTTTTATTGCTGTTATTTATTTTCTTTGTGTTTTTAACGTACATGTTATAGTTACAATCCAGTCAGTTGTATATTTCAACTTACCAGCAGAACGTATTAATACTGGGGTCCACGTTGCCTTAATTATTGCTGTCCGTATATATTTTCGACATATTTCTGCTGAGTCCTGTGCAATAATTCGCATGAAAAACCTTTTCGTCGAATTTCCGAATATTGTTAAAGCCGAAAATGTACACAAACTGTGACTTGCTTATTCAGAAACACAAAGCGAAAACTGACACACCAAGTTTATAAATACGTGGGCGATTCCCTTTTTCTGGCGTTCACTGGGTTTAAAAGCATCAGCGAGACTTGAGTAGTTTATTCAATTGAAATTGAACGATGAAGTTGCTTGAACTTGGGATATTGCTTTTGGTAGCAGTAGTGGTATGCGGAGCAGCCGAAAACGGAATCGGTAAGTAGGTTTAAACCGCACCAAGCTAAGGTTTTATAAAGTGGCCTACTAATTTTGATGTGTTGTTATTTTACCAATGTTAGTTTTAGTAGTCAAAATCAGGCACGGCTGGTAAACTTACCGACAGTTCTGTTAAAAGTTTTATGCTAACTTGAGTTGCCCAACATGGCCCACTACTAGCATATAGTCATCTTATACTGTTAATGCGTGTTTAGCAGTCAAGCTGTCATCAGATGCTTTTATTGTTGTGTTAATTAACTTGATTTTCACTACTGTATTTAAAAAAGATAAATGAAAATTGTGTTATTTTAGCTATATATAACAAAGGCAAGAAGGTTTGTCTTAATTCAAGTTAAATTGTAACTTTCTACAGTTTTTGATTTGACGCGTTCGCAACAAAATGTATTCGTGGATGAACACAATAACTACAGACGCCAAACCAACCCTCCGGCTGCTGACATGCGTGGAATAAGTTGGGATAGTGAACTGCAGGACCTTGCGGAAATGCACGCTAAGTAATATATATTTGTATTCCTTTTGCATCCCAAATATCTAATTTTTTAATCATTCGGTATACTCTTTGACGAGACAACCGTACTAGACTTTACCACAATGCGGCGAACCTGTCCAAATCATATTTTAAACATTAATTTTTATAAATGCCTTAGATTACAATAACAAAGTTTATTTATTTAACAAAGCGAAGAGGTACAAAATAGCAGCAAAACTAACCGGCGCCATGTCACAGTGGTTAGTACATCTGCACATTTTGTCCGGCGCCGTGGTATAGTGGTTGGCCTGTAACCATTAGGTAATCGGGTCAAGGCTCGACGCTGCTACCATTGTGGGCGTATGTGTCCTTGGGCAAGACCCTTAACGACAGTTGCTCCAACCCAGTGGTCACTAATGGGTTGTCCAAATTATCAGCCATACATAAAAAATGAAAAATTCCCCAAAAAGTAATAACCCACAAAGTAACATACATGGTAAATCGTAAGCTGACACGAGGTATTAAACCTGTGTAAAAACGACTGTCGTTTTCCGGCCACGCGAGGATAAAGTGAGTTACATTCATTCATTCATTCATTCATTCATATATCAAACTCTTTTGTTGATGGGTGTAACTACCATTGGGAGCTTATGTGTCCTTAAGCAAGACATGATAATTGCTCCAACTCAGTGGGTTGTTCAAAGTGTCGGCCACATATTAAAAAAGGATTACTCTAGGGCAGGATGGGACGCCTTTAATTTAGGTTTTATACCATCCGGATAACCTGATCGTGTTTTAAACAATTAACAACGGTCCATGGGAGTCGCGATGATACAAATTATAACTCTTTGAATGTTCTTTGTTTACTACCAAATGGGACGAGAAAATAGAATAAAAATGTGTCCCATCTTTCCCCAACCTACTAATCTAATAAATAATAACCCAAAAAGTTGCATATCAAACACCCGTGTTACATTGACTGTCGTTACCCCGCCACGAAAGAATAAATAAGGTACATTGATTCATTCAAAACGATATATTAGTTATAACACGCTAAGCATAACATAATTGAAAGAGTTATTGGACCAAAACTATTGCTGTTTAACCTTATAAGAAGCAACTCACAGTGGATTACAAATATTTAATTCATTTTAATGTAGTAGGGTGGGGAAAATGGGAGACCTTTTCATTCTATTTTCTCGTCCCTTTTGGTAGTAAACAAAGTTCATTCAAAAGTTTATAAACTGTATCCTCGCGACTTCCATAGACCGTTGTTATTAATTGTTTAAAACACAATCAGGGTATTTGGATGTTATGTGCTAAATGTATCCCATCTTACTCACAGTACTTTTTAATTGAAAGAAAAGTGTGCGTAAAAAGACAAGATAAATACATTACATAATCATGGTCATTGTACAAATGTAACACGGTAGTATTTTTGTTTTAACTTATGGGTGCAAAGTCATTTAACATAAACGTTATATAATAGAGGCTATAATATATTAACCTAACTTGTATTTTAGGAAATGTACCTTCGAACACAGCAACAGAAAATCTAAAATTCCTCAATTTCCTCAAGTGGGTGAAAACATTTATGTTGGGAGTGGAAAAAATGTGGACAAAGTCATTAACGAAACAACGAAAAGTTGGCACTCTGAGGTAATTTATATGGATGCTCATGTTGACTGCTGAATTGTATCTAAAGTGGAAAGTAGATATATACGATGGTGATTAAAACGTTAAAAGGCACCGCAGACAACCCGTGTGTTTTGCGTCTTTGTATGAGAGACGCGTGATGGGCCCATTTTGAAAGTGTATCCTGTTGCAAAAATCACATTGGTTTCATCGCACCCATGTTCGATGAGTGTTCAACATGTATTTCCCATAGTATTCTTATCAATAAGTTAAACAAAGTAAACTGCGCTGTACATATGAAACCATAAAATATAAATGTAACTAAAACATTTTTCTATTCCTACTCCTTACGTCTACTGCAGAATGCAAACTTTGCATTTTTGTTACTTTTCGATCTATTCTATACTCACGTTCAGGGCGGTTCTTCCCTGCTGACATCGTGGGAGTATGTGTATCTGAGAAATACACTTTAACGACGGTTGCTCCAACCTAGTGGCCACTAATGGAATGTCTAAAATAATTGTCAGTCATGTGTGCACACAGAAAGAGTAATTATGTAAAAAAGTTGTATGAACGGGGGAACTCGTAAGCGGGCACGACGTGTATGTTACGAAAACCATGTCTTTATTTTTGCAACGCTAAAATGCATTTTCTTAATAACCGAACAGCGTTCCATGACAACTTTTATAAGCTAAAATAGAATACATGTTTTAATATTTCCTGAATTAACTTGTGGCGTTTTACAGGTGGAATCGTACATGTACAAGGACAATAGTTGCCGTGATAAAAGTATTTGTGGTCATTACACGCAATTGGTTTGGGCAAAAAGCTTCAAACTCGGATGTGCTGTAGCAAAATGCTCGTACGTATTGTTTTACGCTATAACAACTGTCATTGATCTGCCACTGCAAGATAAATAAGTTAGGCATATACATGCATTATTTGGTCATGCAGCATACATGTGTTATGAATATAGTCATCATTTCCGTTAATTTAAATTATAGTAGGTTGGGGGAAGATGGAATACCTTTAGCACCTAATATCTAAATATTCTGATTGTGTTTTAAACAATTATAACGGTCTATGGGAGTCGCAGGAATACGCTGTTATAACCCTTTGAATTTTCTTTGTTTACTATCAATTGCGACGGAAAAATAGAATGTAAAGGTGCGCCATCTTTCCTCACCCAAATTTATAGTAGAGTGGGGCAAGATGGAACACCTTTAGCACATAATGTCTAAATATCCTGATCGTGTTTTAAACAATTAACACCGTTCTATGGGAGTCGTAAGGATATAGTTTTATATTTATTTGAATGTTCTTTGTTTACTACTAAATAGGACAAAAAATAGAGTTAAAATAGGTCCCATCTTTCCCCACCCTACTGTAAAATCTGTTAACCTTTTTACTTCAGG
This sequence comes from Ciona robusta, assembly GCF_009617815.1. Lineage (NCBI taxonomy): Eukaryota > Metazoa > Chordata > Ascidiacea > Phlebobranchia > Cionidae > Ciona > Ciona robusta. The sequence goes on along the minus strand of NC_143242.1, from coordinate 1,824,527 downwards.
AATATTGAAATGTTATTTGCCCCCGGAATAATTGTGATTTGCAACTATGGCTATGCTGGAAATGTACTGTAAGTATATGAATTAGGTTAGCGATAAACATAAATGAATTTGTAAAGTCCGGCGCCGGGGTATAGTGGTTAGCGCGCCTGCCTATAACCCAGAGGTAGTGGGTACAAGGCTCGTCGCTGCTACCATTGTGGGCGTATGTGTCCTTGGGCAATTGCTCCAACCCAGTTGTCACTAATGGGTTGTCCAAATTATCAGCCATACATAAAAAAATAATAATCACCTACAAAGTAACATACATGGTAACTCGTAAGCTGGCACGAGGTGTTAAAACCCGTGTCATAACGACTGTCGTTTTCCGGCCACGCGAGGATAAAGTAAGTTACATTCATTCATTCATTCATTCAAATTACATTTCATGGTAATAGCACATTCACAAGGAACGGCCCTGTAGCACAGAGACCTTACATTGAAGGCACACGTTGTTCAAAGTGTGATTCAGATCTTGTGTGCAACGAAGGCTTGTGCGTAGAAAGCAAGTTGATTGGTAAGACCATATACAGCCTACTACTTGTGCTACTTATTGTCGACTTATATAAATACTTTCGTTAGACTACGAGTGTAATGTATAATTTGTTGCCGTATTTAAAAACCGCTAAGGTCTCATAAAAATATCCTACCCGGATGTCTGGAGACTGAACTTATGGTTTAAAAACTTCGGTTTTTCAAGGACCTTTTTATTTTTAAACTTGAAACACCTATGCAAACATGTCTTTCAATTTGCGTTCGACCCAAGCACGTATTAAATGAAATCATCAGCCATGGATTGAGCTTTTTTGCGGCACACATATCTCTTCAATTGCCGCTGTAATAACGTTTTAAAACACCAAGTGGTTCTTATCCTGGATTTGACACTTCATGTACCCGCCCAATAAAAATATTTTGACTGGTCGAATCTCGTTACCATCATAGACAAACTAAAAAAATACCTTGATTTTGCAGTCACTACTAAATCAACAACGCTAAAAACACCAGTTAAAAGTACAACGACCGTCAAGAAAACAACGGTATCAAAATCTACTACACCAAAAACAATCACATCGAAATCGAAAACGTCGACAGTAAACATACCAACGCCAACAACTTCAGCAACAACACCAACGACAACAACAACTGAAGAAACAACACCAATAACAACACCTCCAGCAACAACACCAACGACAACAACAACTAAAGCAACAACAACAACAACTGAAGAAACAACACCAACAACAACAACTCTAGCAACAGCAACAACTCCAGCAACAACACCAACGACAACAACAACTAAAGCAACACCGACAACAACAACTAAAGAAACAACACCAACGACTGCAACAACAAAAGAAACAACACCAACGACTACAACAACAAAAGAAACAACACCAACAACTACAACAACAAAAGAAACAACACCAATTACTACAACAACAACAAAAGAAAAAACATCAACGACTACAACAACAAAAGAAACAACACCAACTACTACAACAACAACAAAAGAAACAACACCAACGACTACAACAACAAAAGAAACAGCACCAACGACTACAACAACAAAAGAAACAGCACAAACGACTTCAACAACAAAAGAAACAACACCAACGACTACAACAACAAGAGAAACAACACAAACGACCACAACAACAAAAGAAACAACACCAACGACTACAACAACAAAAGAAACAACACCAACGACTACAACAACTAAAGCAACAACGACAACAACAACAAAAGAAACAACACCAATTACTACAACAACAACAAAAGAAACAACACCAACGACTACAACAACAAAAGAAACAACACCAACGACTACAATAACAAAAGAAACAACACCAACGACTACAACAACAAAAGAAACAACACCAACAACTACAACAACAAAAGAAACAACACCAATTACTACAACAACAACAAAAGAAACAACACCAACGACTACAACAACAAAAAAAACAACACCAATTACTACAACAACAACAAAAGAAACAACACCAACGACTACAACAACAAAAGAAACAACACCAACGACTACAACAACAAAAGAAACAACACCAATGACTACAACAACAAAAGAAACAACACCAACGCCTACCACAACAAAAGAAATAACACCAACGACTACAACAACAAAAGAAACAACACCAACAACTACAACAACAAAAGAAACAACACCAATTACTACAACAAAAGAAACAACACCAACGACTACAACAACAAAAGAAACAACACCAACGACTACTACAACAAAAGAAACAACACCAATGACTACAACAACAAAAGAAACAACACCAACGCCTACCACAACAAAAGAAATAACACCAACGACTACAACAACAAAAGAAACAACACCAACAACTACAACAACAAAAGAAACAACACCAATTACTACAACAACAACAAAAGAAACAACACCAACGACTACAACAACAAAAGAAACAACACCAATTACTACAACAACAACAAAAGAAACAACACCAACGACTACAACAACAAAAGAAACAACACCAACGACTACAACAACAAAAGAAACAACACCAATGACTACAACAACAAAAGAAACAACACCAACGCCTACCACAACAAAAGAAATAACACCAACGACTACAACAACAATTAAAGCAACAGTACCAACGAAAACAGAAACAACAACAAAAGAATCAAAATCAACGTCTACAAAAACTAAAGCAATAACGACAACAACTCCAGCAACTGAAGAAACAAGATCAACGACTACAGCAACTATAGCGACAACCCCAACGACTACCATAAATCAAACTACTTCATCATCAACAACAAGTGTTCCAGTTACAAAAAGAGCAAGCATTAAAAATGAAGATTCAATTACTAAAATCGCCTCTTATCCAGAAATATCGCAAGTTTTTTTACCCAACGATGAAACTTCTACATCGGAAAAAGAAATCTCAAAATCGATGGCAGCTATTCAAATAAACGCCTCGGATCGTTTAATTCAAGAAACACTAGCCGTAGAGAGTCTCGATCTCGCAACTGGAACCAAAGAGATGTTACTGGAAGCAAGACTGACAGAACCGCCAAGTATAGAAACGACTTCTACAAGCATGGAGGTCGAGCCGACCACAGCAGATACATCTTGCGGGGACTTGTTAAAGGAGTTGGCGGCTTGGAAAGCTAGTTTCAGGTATTTGTGTTTTGGGTATGTGTATGTAAAAGGGTTCCACAAAAGTACTAGAACTTTTTTAATTACGAAATGTCCGAAGTTTGAACACCCTATATTAAAGCAGGCCGTTTTCCACACATGCATATTTTTATTATTATATATAACAATAATGCAAATTTTGCAGTAACTGGCAGATATACATGGAGCGATGGACAGAGACATTTAACGCTTTCGAAAAGCAGAGCAAGGGCAATGGTGGCCTTTAAACCAGTGAACATCTTAATGCTGTAGAATTAAGTGCAATGTTTATCTTAGTGCTTTATCGTTTACCCAGTTGTACATTCCATACCGCGCTTCCATTAAAAATAGCGGACGTTTTAAAAGTACTTTTCTTTTTGTTGCTTTATATGAAAAATCTGTATAACTTATTTGGTACCTGTGAGTGGATAACATAGCGTGTCATTTGTATACTACGGTAGGGTGGCTGGTTATTAGCAAAGATGACTCTGGGACTTGGGTATTAGCACGCCCCAATAAGATTCTGCTTTTTATTTACGAGCGTTATAGCATAGAAACAACATTTGCAACACGAAAAGCCGCCAAAAATCGTGGATTTTCTTGGTTAATGCTTTAACGCTCAGGCTGGAAGCTTTCCGAAAATCCCCTTAGTATGACGTAGTTAGATATTTCTATGAGGTCGTCGAGCGTGTCGATGTTATTGCGCAATTTTATTTAACTGTTTCGTGTTATTTAAAAGTTTGAGGTAGGCCTGGAGCATATTTGTTGTTTAGTGTTATTTTAAAGTTGGAAGTAGGCCTGGAGCATATTTGTTGTTTAGTGTTATTTTAAAGTTGGAAGTAGGCCTGGAGCATATTTGTTGTTTAGTTTTATTTAAAAGTTTGAGGTAGGCCTGGAGCATATTTGTTGTTTAGTGTTATTTTAAAGTTGGGGGTAGGCCTGGAGCATATTTGTTGTTTAGTGTTATTTTAAAGTTGGAGGTAGGCCTGGAGCATATTTGTTGTTTCGTGTTATTTTAAAGTTGGAAGTAGGCCTGGAGCATATTTGTTGTTTCGTGTTATTAAATTGTTTAGTGTTATTTTAAAGTTGGAGGTAGGCCTGGAGCATATTTGTTGTTTAGTGTTATTTTAAAGTTGGGGGTAGGCCTGGAGCATATTTGTTGTTTAGTGTTATTTTAAAGTTGGAGGTAGGCCTGGAGCATATTTGTTGTTTCGTGTTATTAAATTGTTTAGTGTTATTTCAAAGTTGGAAGTAGGCCTGGAGCATATTTGTTGTTTAGAGTTATTTCAAAGTTGGAAGTAGGCCTGGAGCATATTTGTTGTTTCGTGTTATTAAATTGTTTTGTGTTATTTTAAAGTTTGAGGTAGGCCTGGAGCATATTTGTTGTTTAGTGTTATTTTAAAGTTGGGGGTAGGCCTGGAGCATATTTGTTGTTTAGTGTTATTTTAAAGTTGGAGGTAGGCCTGGAGCATATTTGTTGTTTCGTGTTATTTTAAAGTTGGAAGTAGGCCTGGAGCATATTTGTTGTTTCGTGTTATTAAATTGTTTAGTGTTATTTTAAAGTTGGAGGTAGGCCTGGAGCATATTTGTTGTTTAGTGTTATTTTAAAGTTGGGGGTAGGCCTGGAGCATATTTGTTGTTTAGTGTTATTTTAAAGTTGGAGGTAGGCCTGGAGCATATTTGTTGTTTCGTGTTATTTTAAAGTTGGAAGTAGGCCTGGAGCATATTTGTTGTTTCGTGTTATTAAATTGTTTTGTGTTATTTTAAAGTTTGAGGTAGGCCTGGAGCATATTTGTTGTTTAGTGTTATTTTAAAGTTGGGGGTAGGCCTGGAGCATATTTGTTGTTTAGTGTTATTTTAAAGTTGGAGGTAGGCCTGGAGCATATTTGTTGTTTCGTGTTATTTTAAAGTTGGAAGTAGGCCTGGAGCATATTTGTTGTTTCGTGTTATTAAATTGTTTAGTGTTATTTTAAAGTTGGAGGTAGGCCTGCAGCATATTTGTTGTTTAGTGTTATTTTAAAGTTGGAGGTAGGCCTGGAGCATATTTGTTGTTTAGTGTTATTTTAAAGTTGGAGGTAGGCCTAGAGCATATCTGTTGTTTAGTGTTATTTTAAAGTTGGAAGTAGGCCTGGAGCATATTTGTTGTTTAGTGTTATTAAATTGTTTAGTGTTATTTTAAAGTTGGAAGTAGGCCTGGAGCATATTTGTTGTTTAGTGTTATTTTAAAGTTGGAGGTAGGCCTGGAGCATATTTGTTGTTTAGTGTTATTTTAAAGTTGGAGGTAGGCCTGGAGCATATTTGTTGTTTAGTGTTATTTTAAAGTTGGAAGTAGGCCTGGAGCATATTTGTTGTTTCGTGTTATTAAATTGTTTAGTGTTATTTTAAAGTTGGAGGTAGGCCTGGAGCATATTTGTTGTTTAGTGTTATTTTAAAGTTGGAGGTAGGCCTGGAGCATATTTGTTTTTTTTGTGTTATTTATTTGTTTAGTGTTATTTTAAAGTTTAAGGTAGGCCTTGAGCATATTTCTTGTTTATATAAGAGTTTAATGTTTTGTATGCAATATTTCCAATCTAGAACACAAGTTATGTTTTGAATGCAATATATTGAGTAAAATCAGATGGTAAATGTAAATGGCAAATGCAATACCACAGCTCGGAAGTGGTTTCATGCAATAGGCACTGGCGTAAAGTTACGGGGTTGCAGGATTGCCTGGCAACCCTTTGATTTTCTCCATACTAATAATGCGTAAGGAATTACGTTCGACCAAACGAAGACGCTATTATTACTGCGAACAAACTTCGTTTACGTTCGTTAAAATATGTTAATACCGATGCGTCATTCACGACACAAATGCGTTCAACTGGTATTTAAACTCCTGTTTGCTAAATAATTCACGTGTGAATCGCTATTATGAAGTCAATAATCAACGTGTGAATTGCTATTATGAAGTCAATAATCAACGTGTGAATTGCTATTATGTCGTAATCAATTGCCAGGTTCAAACAACCGCTATTATGATGCAATGAATCCACATGTAAATCCCTACTAATTCGTAATAAATATGCTGCTTGGCTGGGGAAAACATTGTATATAAATATAAAGCAGTGTTGGAAACGATTTAGGCAGTTTATTTCCGCGATATTTCGTTCTAGAAACCTACTATTTCCGATGGACGGATTTTCGTTTGTAAGATAACCGCACACTCGTGTGGGCTTGACGAAAGGCGCATGCGACATAGCAACTGTGACGTCACTGGCGCGGCAATCCGATTTGACCGTTTCTCATTACACGGACTCGCCGAACCCGCGTAATTTTAATTTGTCTCATCCCTAAGTATTTCTGAATACGTTTACGTTTGTATGAGCGTTTAAAAAGCACATATTTAAACGGTTGCAAACCGAAAACAAAGGGTTGCAAAGACTTCCTTTTTTTCTGGTTTTTGCAACCCTAACGTTTAGTAAAACTTTACGCCTATGGCAATAGGCATGAGCAATATACAATCTGTTAAGATGATTGCTTCTAAATTTTGAATCAGGTAATGTCCTATATATTATGATGTTATTGATAAATGTTATGTGTGCTGACCGAATGCCTCAATTAGGTTGTTACGTTACAGGTATGGCCGTATGTGTGCTTTCCATACCTGTACATAGCTACCGATATCGATGTGTTCAATTCAACTTATTTATTTTGTTGTATTTATGCTAATACATATTTCACAATATCAGTAAAGTAGTATCTAGTATACTGCTGGCGTCGTGGCTTAGTGGTTTAGGCGCCTGCATTGCAACCAAAGTGTGCCCGATAGCCAGGCAAGTAGATTATTGTAGATAAGATTCAAATTTCAAAACATAGATTATTGTTGCTACCGCAGGCCAATGGAAGTGGTGAATTAAAACTTTTGGTTTGATTTACGCATACATTAAGCCACTGGCGTCGATTTATATGGTGCAGGGTATGCAGGCCTACCCTGAGAAAAAAATATTGGAAGTACAGGGTAATAATACAAATATATTAGTCATACAACCTATGCACTATGTAGTCTCTATTTTCTCAGAAACCTCAACTTTCCTTTTTTTTTCTTTTATAGTTTTACTTCACTACTTCCTTTTAAACATAAGCTTACCCGCAAATAACATTTATTAGACTAAAAAAAAGCCCATAAATTTAATAACCTACGTAGTGCACATGAAGTAACCAGAGCATTATACTTGATTTAACTAAATTATAAATTTATGGTTTTAACTAAATTATAAAGACTTTTGAAAATCTAAATGACATCTTAACTTTATCTAAAGTAAATTCAGCAATAATCATGAAAATGAGCTAATTAAACAGCCTTAACTTAAAACATAAATTACATTATCAGAAAATGTGGGCAAAGCTGTAAAATGTCTGATTTTGATACTTAATTACCTTTAAAATCAATTAAATCATTAATTAAAATAATTTAATTTACATTTTAAAATTAATTTTATCACAAAGTTAGTATTGGTTGGGGTAGAAAAAACGGGTAACACTAAAAGAGGGAAAAGGGAAAAGAGGGAAAAGGGAAAAGAGGGAAAAGGGGGAAATCGACACTACAAGGGGAAATAGGGAAAAGAGGGGAAAAGGGAAAACTTGCATTCCTAAAGGAGAGAAACAGGAAAAGAGGGAAAACAGGGAAATGCTGCTTAGTAAAAAAAATTAGATTTTTTTATATTTTATTTACTTAACTTTGATAATTAGAAAAAGGGAACAGGAGAAAATCAATACTAACCCAAGGGAAAAGATAAAAAGTAAAGAAAAGAGGGAAAACAGGGAAAATGGTGGAAAAGAAAAAGAGGGAAAAAGGGAAAAGGAAAACAGGGAAACAGTTGAAAAGAGGGAAAAGTGGGAAAAGATGGGAACAGTCGTAAAGAGGGAAAACAGGAAAAAGAGGGAAGACAGTTTTCCCCTTTTTTTCTGTTTTCCTTTCGCCCCTCCTTTTCCCTGTTTCCCTCTTTTCTTTATTTTTCATCTTTTCCCTTGTTAGTATTAATTTTCTGCTGTTCCCTTTTTCTAATTTTAAAGTTAAGTAAATAAAATCAAATTTAAAAAATATCGTTTTTTACTAAGCAGCATTTCCCTGTTTTCCCTCTTTTCCTTTTCCCCTTTTTTAGAAATGCAGGTTTACCCTTTTCCCCTCTTTTCCCTATTTCCCCTTGTAGTGTCCATTTCCCTCCTTTCCCTTTTCCCTCTTTTCCCTTTTCCCTCTTTTAGTGTTACCCAGAAAAAACAAAAACAGAAAAAAACACAGTTGTTTTTTATTACAAATACCTGCATTCATAATAAATATATCACGAAAGGCCTTCTCACAAAAAAAGTTTAGCAAACCCCATTAAAAGTTTTTTTTGTAAATTTTTTGTTTGATTTAATAATTTGTGCTTTACCGAAAAAATAATTACCACCTAGAAGAACAGTTAGAATAAAAAATAAGCCCAATAAATTTCCTTTTTACCCACAAAAGCTGTTTGCGATAAAATAATTTTTTAGCGGGCTAGGAGGGTTGTCCTTTCTTACCCCAAGTAGCCCATTGTTTTTTATTACCCCACTTTACTATAGCCTTTATTGTCTTAGGAAGCCTAAAGAACCACAGATTTTGTTTGTGAGCAATGTAGTTTTCAGATTGATACTGGCAGAATACATTACTTTACAACTGTACACTATAACTGTAAGTCTGTAATCCTATTATAAATCTAAATTGGAATATAGTCAAGTGGGATAATAAAAAACGGAAAGCATAAACTTTCGATTTTTTTTCTATGTAATAAATATAAACAAAAATATTTTAAGTTGTATAACCTATATAAAGCTCAACAAGTAACTGAAGTACTACACTTAAATTAACTAAATGTTTTAAATCTAAAGTACAGTCTAAACTAAATTCAGCAACATAATTTAAAAATGACCTGCAACTAAACAGTCTTAACCTAAAACATAAATTACATCATCAGAAAATGTAGGCAAAACTGTAAATAACTGTTTTTAATACTTGATTACCTTTAGAAATAATTAAATCAATAATTTATTTGAAATACTATACCTTTAAAATCAGTTTTATCACAAATTTAATATTGGTTGTAGTAGAAAAAATAAAAACAGAAAAAAACAGTTGCTTTTTTCACCCCTGTTTTATAAGGCAATATCGGGGTAAAAAAAACAAGAAAAAGAGGTGTATATCAAATATTCCCTAAAAATTTAAACATACAAGCAGCAAGTTACTTAAATATGTAGCAAATAACTGCATTAATAATAAGTTTATCACGAAAGCCCTTCTCACAAAAAAAAGTTTAACAAGCCCTATAAAAAGTTTTCAATTTTTTGTTTAATTTAGTAATTTGTGTTTTACCGAAAAAGAATTATCATTTAGAATTAAAGTTAGTATAAAAAATATGCCACATAAATATTGTTTTTACCCAGAAAAGTTGTTTGAAATAAATTGTCTTTTTTTAGCGGGCTAGGAGGTTTGTCCTTTCTTACCCCAAGTACCCCATTGTGTTTTATTAAGCCACTTTACTATAAAGTAAAAAAAAACTTATTGAGTTAAACCCCATTATAGCACACAACACAACCAATTGAACACATAAAATGGGTAGTACAATAACTAGTAACCCTTCGTTAACCTACATGATCCCTGGCAGCAGCAGCAGTCTCTGTATGTATGCATTGGCATTAATACATCAAAATAAATAAGTTGAATTGAACACATCGATATCGGTAGTTATGTACAGGTATGGAAAGCACACATACGGCCATACCTGTAACGTAACAACCTAATTGAGGCATTCGGTCAGCACACAAAACATTTATCAATAACATCATAATATATAGGACATTACCTGATTCAAAATTTAGAAGCAATCATCTTAACAGATTGTATATTGCTCATGCCTATTGCCATAGGCGTAAAGTTTTACTAAACGTTAGGGTTGCAAAAACCAGAAAAAAAGGAAGTCTTTGCAACCCTTTGTTTTCGGTTTGCAACCGTTTAAATATGTGCTTTTTAAACGCTCATACAAACGTAAACGTATTCAGAAATACTTAGGGATGAGACAAATTAAAATTACGCGGGTTCGGCGAGTCCGTGTAATGAGAAACGGTCAAATCCGATTGCCCCGCCAGTGACGTCACAGTTGCTATGTCGCATGCGCCTTTCGTCAAGCCCACATGAGTGTGCGGTTATCTTACAAACAAAGACCCGTCTATAATATTGCATTCAAAACATAACTTGTGTTCTAGATTGGAAATATTGCATACAAAACATTAAACTCTTATATAAACAACAAATATGCTCAAGGCCTACCTTAAACTTTAAAATAACACTAAACAAATAAATAACACGAAAAAACAAATATGCTCCAGGCCTACCTCCAACTTTAAAATAACACTAAACAATTTAATAACACGAAACAACAAATATGCTCCAGGCCTACCTCCAACTTTAAAATAACACGAAACAACAAATATGCTCCAGGCCTACCTCCAACTTTAAAATAACACTAAACAACAAATATGCTCCAGGCTTACCTCCAACTTTAAAATAACACTAAACAACAAATATGCTCCAGGCCTACTTCCAACTTCAAAATAACACTAAACAATTTAATAACACGAAACAACAAATATATGCTCCAGGCCTACCTCAAACTTTAAAATAACACTAAACAATTAAACGACACGAAACAACAAATATGCTCCAGGCCTACTTCCAACTTTGAAATAACACTAAACAATTTAAAAACACGAAACAACAAATATGCTCCAGGCCTACTTCCAACTTTAAAATAACACTAAACAACAAATATGCTCCAGGCCTACTTCCAACTTTAAAATAACACTAAACAATTTAATAACACTAAACAACAAATATGCTCCAGGCCTACTTCCAACTTTAAAATAACACGAAACAACAAATATGCTCCAGGCCTACCTCCAACTTTAAAATAACACTAAACAACAAATATGCTCCAGGCCTACCCCCAACTTTAAAATAACACTAAACAATTTAATAACACGAAACAACAAATATGCTCCAGGCCTACTTCCAACTTTAAAATAACACGAAACAACAAATATGCTCCAGGCCTACCTCCAACTTTAAAATAACACTAAACAATTTAATAACACGAAACAACAAATATGCTTCAGGCCTACCTCAAACTTTTAAATAACACTAAACAACAAATATGCTCCAGGCCTACTTCCAACTTTAAAATAACACTAAACAACAAATATGCTCCAGGCCTACCTCAAACTTTTAAATAACACGAAACAGTTAAATAAAATTGCGCAATAACATCGACACGCTCGACGACCTCATAGAAATATCTAACTACGTCATACTAAGGGGATTTTCGGAAAGCTTCCAGCCTGAGCGTTAAAGCATTAACCGATTTTCTTCAATGCGCAGTTTACTTTAGCAAAATTGTTTAAAAAAATCAGAATAAAAATATTAATAATAGTTAAAACGATTGTGTTTACGTGTGTTTGTGTACAGTTGACATAGTTTTATGTCCATGTCAGTCTAAGAAGGCAAATATCATAAGAAAAGTCGAGAAACGTTAGATTAAAGTATCCTTGGTCGGTTTATTGAAATTGGTAACCAAATTTTATGAATTTTCTAAAGCCATTGTGTTTGTTAAGTGTCGTGTTTAATATAATATGTTACATTATCTGAATCAACGGTCGCTGTTTGGAAAGGGTCATGCTTCGTTTTCTAACTCAAGTAATGTTGAAGTTTTACTAAAAGAAAAGTGGTTAAAGAGTTTAAAGTGTATGCCGGACAATAAGTTTACACTTACTGATCCCATGGGAGTCAGGACACCCCCATTTGCTTGTGACTTCTGTACAGTTCCTGGAAGGGAAGATATATGCCTTGTAGTTGATGAAGATGGTTATGTGCATGTGATTGACACATTTCATGGAACTTCTGGGCGTAATACAGGACTAATAGATCAATGGCAGTCCCATAAAAATGCTGTATTTGATGTGGCTTGGTTTCATCAAAGTAATCAGTTTGTTACTGCGTCCGGTGACCTGACTGCTGTGTTGTGGGATGTTTTACGTCCTCAGGAAAGATTGCAAACGTTTACAGGTCATAGTTGCAGCGTCAAGTCGATAAGTCTATCTAAAGACAATACAAACCTTTTTGTGTCTGGATCAAGAGATGGAAATGCACTTGTGTGGGATTGCAGAATTAGTAACACGAACCAACCAGTGTTAAGAATACAAGATGCTCATGCAATTCATGATGCTTTAACTCCACAAAGAAAAAGGAGACGTAAAACAGACTATAACAATCAGCTCTTATTGGACTCTCGTCAAACGGTTTCAAGTGTTTGTTTTCAAGACCTAAATACTGTGATAACAGCAGGTGCAATGGATGGTACAATAAAACTATGGGATATTCGAAAAACTGTGCCGTTAAAATCAGTTAAGGGTAAATCATGCTCATTGCCTAAAGAATCTATACAATATAGTGGTATGAGCAGTCGTAGAAGAGGGTATACGTGTCTAACATTGGATTCAACTCGAACCAAGTTATTTGCATCATGTACTGACAATACTATTTATGAATATGACTTAATGGAGTTTGTTTCATCTGGTAGCAGATTGCCAGTGAAAAAATATACAGGTCACCATAGCTCTTCATTTTTTGTTCGAATCAAGCTTAGTCCAGATAACAATTTTCTTCTGAGTGGATGTGATGATGAAATGGCTTTCATCTGGAACATTAGTGGCTCTAAAACCAATGATGTCCAACCAAGGTTTTGTCTGAAAAGTGCAGGCATGGAGCAAGTAACTGCTGTTTCCTGGTGTCCTTCTGATTGGAGGAAAGTTGTAACCTGTTCAGATGATTGCTCGTTTCGTGTATGGAATGTCCCTGTTTCACCATGTGCTAATACAAATGCAGTTGTGGAAGGATTCTGCGAATCTGTTGTTGTGGAGAAAATCAATAAACAAACTGCTATGAGCCCTGTGCAGAAGAGTTTTGCAAATGAAAAAACTTGTGTGCTTCAACCTGTACTTAGTGTTCAAAAGTCTCAGTTACTATTAAACAGTGAAAATGTCCCATCAAAAACTGAAGAAAAACGGAAAACGCCAACTTCTATTAAACACTGGCTTGCACACAGTGCAGCTCTTACAAGCAAGACCAAAGCTGTGAAAAAACTTGAAGAAAAATATCAACAGTCAAATGATAATAAAGAAAATGATGGCTGGGTGTTGCCTCCTACTTTACCAGTATGTAAGAATGATGCATTAGGAACTCCACCTACCGATACTTTACTAATTAAACCAATTGTCAAAACTGATGCTACACCAAGTAAAACTAGCAACTGGATTGCTGAGTTAAGTAAAAGGAAACTTGCCAATAAAACTAATTCTCCAAACCAGAGTCGATCAAAGCAACATAAAAGTTCAGGACTTTCTTCTTCAAGCAATAGCAGCGCTACACCAAGTAAAACTAGCAACTGGATTGCTGAGTTAAGTAAAAGGAAACTTGCCAATAAAACTAATTCTCCAAACCAGAGTCGATCAAAGCAACATAAAAGTTCAGGACTTTCTTCTTCAAGCAATAGCAGCGATATTAATAGTAACCCTTGCAAAAGACGTAGATCAATACAATCATACTTTTCTTTAAATTTATGAACTAATTTCTTGACTTCTCACTTTTCTTGAACTGAAACATTCAATCGGAATAAATGCAATCGGAACATTGTACCAAATTTAGAATTTTTTCATTTTGTATAATGGTGTATTGGTGTAATCAATTTGCAAATTTGCTTGTATACTGCCAGACCATTAAACTGCCCAGTATGTGAACATCGTGTTATTTACCTTTTACATTACTTTTATATTTGTGCATTTTATTTTTTTTCTAGATTAATTACAAATTTACAATTAGCACTAACTCTGGCAATTGGTGCACTGGTGCCATAATAAAGTGGAGCACTGCCATACAAAACCACGGTTTAAAAAAATATTTTTCAACATGTATTTCGTAAAGACATGTCATGTGTTTTTAAAACGTTTACCGTTTTTACTTCAGCTTTGTATAATTTTTAGGTACAGATATTAACTTGATAAAGTAAAGTTGGAACATTTAGGCATAAATGTAAGTTATTGTGGGCAATTCCTCACGTAAGAGATTGAAGGAACCGTGTAATGGTGTTAACCATCAACCTTGAATTCAGTGGAGGTGCTGAACTTCTTTTTGGGAATGTAAAAAAACAAACTGTTCAATTGGAAAAACTAGATTGCAGCGTTAAGGAACTACTGCAATGGATAAAAGACAATCTACTGCAAGAACGCCCAGAGTTGTTCCTTCAAGGAGAAACGATAAGACCGGGAATTATTGTTCTGATAAATGACACAGACTGGTTGTTAATGGGACAGTTGGATTACAAGTTGGAACAAAATGATACGCTCACCTTTATTTCAACCTTGCATGGAGGATAGCATATTATGTTTGTTGTTCATTTTGCTTTTAATCGAGATAAACTTATCTGAAAGTATTTGGTGCAATAAATATGAAATTTTGTTTTACAAAAATGTTAAACTCCCAGTAAATTTTTAAATTGTAACATAACATCTTTCTAAATTTATAGAAGTTGTAAGATTGTGTAACAAATTTTGAGTGAAAATGGACATTCCGAAACCCCCAGATGGTAAGTTGATTCCTGGAGATTTATTATAACATTTAAAATAATGACAAAACCTTTGCTATAAATGTGTTCAATTGCCCTTACTGGTGTGTTAAATAAACTTTGTTAAATTTCTGTTTATCTTAGAGACCAGATGACCTACGGTACATACTACATGTTATATTGTTCGTAGCCAAAACACTAAAACAGTGCTGTCTGTTTTCGTATTATCCCATATATGTTTATACTTGTTTGTGTAAAATATGGTTGTTTTGTCTACAGAGCCTGAGGTGAAAAACATCATAGATAAACTCGCTAATTTTGTGGCAAGAAATGGAGTTGAATTTGAGAACATGACCAAATCTAAACAAAGGAATAATCCAAAGTTTAGCTTTCTATTTGGTGGGGAGCATTATGGATATTATCAATATCAACTCTCTACTGAACAACAAAGTATGTTATTTTAGTTTGGATTTGTGGATAATTTTGGTTTATGGCTAAGGTTGTATAATTATGGTATCTTAACTGGTTTAATTATTTTATGGTCAAAACTTGTGCACATAAAAGTTATGTTCTCTATTTCTCAGTCATGAACATGCAGCGTATGAAGATGAACACCCAGCAAGTTGTCCAGGACCAAATGGTCAAGCAATCACTTCAGAACGCACCATGGCAGCAACAACAAGGAGGATTCTCCCAATACCAGGGAGGTTCACCACAGATGCCTCCAAGATCTTCACAACCACCAATGGTGAGCAAGGGCACATAAATAAATACATCATCTAAGGCCTAAGCTTTCTAGAAAATTTGTTTTGCTTATTATAAACATTCTGTTCCTATATGAGTGGGCTCCCACAGCAAGGCATGTTAAGGGCCGGGAAATTTTGGCTAGAGTTGGCCCATCAGTTAATATAACGAGAATTTAGGTGCTTTCAGTTTGTTTATAATTTCTTCAATTTCAGAATGTCCCACCATGGCAGCAACAACAAAGGCCACCATACATGCCACACAACAACATGCCTAATCAACCCCGCCACCCTACCCCAAGTAACCCCAACCAACCAACACTCATGACCCCGGAACTTGGGAAACTTGAGGAAGAGATTAATAAGGAAGAGGAAGATGTGGAGAAGAAAGTGAAAGACAGCGAGAATAATTTGAAACAACAACATGAGGTGAGGGAACAGTTTGTAAGTTGGTATTGTAACAGAAATATTCGGTGGGAAACAAACAATATATATATATGAATATGATATAATAAACTAGAGCTCCTTAATGTTTTTAAACACCAGTACTCCACTTTTACTCTTTTTTGTTAGCTCGTAGTAAGAATTTGTAGCAAAAGAAAACCATATCCAAAAAAGGGATATGAATCTTCTGCAGATTTCTGATTTTTTCCTTTCAAAACGGTCATCGTCGTGTTTTATTCTTGTGCGTCATAGTTTATCCCTTATGTGCGACATATTTGGCAGCCCCCAGACCCCACTATAGACGTTTTCAGTCTCTTTGAATAAACTTCATTCTCATCCCTATCATAAGCCTAATTCTTTAATCAGAAAAGATTTCTGGATTACGCAAACAGAAGTTACCCAAAAATCCATAAAGAAAACACAACACTGCAATTAACATCTGCATAAAAGTTTGCTGTTTTTATCATAGAAATACTTTATATTGTGTTTTCAGGTGTTAATGAACAAACAAAGTGAAAAGATCGAGCAAGCTGTGTACGATGCGCAAGATAATGATCGTAGAAACACAGCAAGGGACGTTAACATCTCACTTGATGCTATGGATGAAATACTTCAACCTATAATTGATTCATGCACCAAAGACTCAATTTCAGTATGATTTTGAATCACCTCTGTTTATTGTGTTGTGCTTATCTTTTTGCGCTTAACCCTTAATAGTCCAATACATCATTAAATACAAAATAAATTAAGCATTAACAGTTTACACTCTAGTAACTGACCAACACTAAAAGAACTTCTGCTTTATGTGTACATATTTTAGTGTTAATAATTCTTATAAATATATCCTATGTTTTAGGCCGGTAAAACCTGGATTCTAAACAATGGTGTGACTGAAGAAAAATGTCAAGTTGTTGCAAAACAACTGCTGTGGAGAATACTGGAAGCTGAAAGAAAATTAAAGGTTTGTTTAAAGCATTGGTTCTTGAATGTAATGAATGTAACTTACTTTATCCTCGCGTGGCTGGAAAACGACAGTCGTTATCACACGGGTTTAACACCGCGTGCCAGCTTACGAGTTACCATGTATGTTACTTTGTGGAAGGTTCTTAACTTCTGAATGATTGTGTACCACTTGAAAACTTAATATTATATTTTTAAATGTGCCTCTACAAAAGAAATACAACTTACAAAAAAAACACAGTTCAATGCTTGTGTTTTAAATAATCATTTTCAGACAACTCACTCAACCGAAGTTTGTTGCAATTCTCAATCTAATTTAAAGTATTAATATAGACCAAATCTTACATGTACTGCTGAAATAAATAATATATATCAAATTATCCGTAGTGATGAGCATACCAGAACAACCATTAATTTAGAACAGCAGTTTGTAAATTTTCAGGCGCTTGAATTGTCCTTTATTTCCAAATAGAAACTTAAATAATCTGTTATTGTATGCATACTACCTGCCAGTACTGATGTGATACTCTGTAGAGTTAACCAAGTTTAGATCATGACATTACGTTAGGAACTGCATGATTCTACCTTACAGGGTAAAAAGGTGGCTGATGCTTCTATGTTCAACATTCAACTTCATATTATTTATTTAATCAACGATGTATTACACCACGCTTCACGCAAGAACCTGACACATCTCGCAAATTCCTTGGAATCAGTTATTGTTCCTTTATTCTGCACAACACAGTCATGTAAGTATAGATGGAATATCTTTCTTTAAATTAAAATAGGCTAGGGAATATTAATAGCAAAGTTACACTTTTATATTATGTT
This sequence comes from Ciona robusta, assembly GCF_009617815.1. Classification (NCBI taxonomy): domain Eukaryota; kingdom Metazoa; phylum Chordata; class Ascidiacea; order Phlebobranchia; family Cionidae; genus Ciona; species Ciona robusta. The sequence goes on along the minus strand of NC_143242.1, from coordinate 1,806,678 downwards.
AAATAGCTGTTTTTAAAGTATCTTAAAGACTTAAACTAGTATTTACGCGCGCACATGAATTTAAGTATTTTCCATTACACTTACATTGAGGTGAAGTGTTGAAGAGTGGGTATGGGTAAAAAAAGAGGCCCCTAAAAACTTTTGACTGTCAAAAATGTTGTTATCGACTTTAATTAAAACACAGTAAAATTGATTTATTAAATATTTTTGCTGTGTCATATCACAGGCGCTGATCCGGATAATCAGTCACGACTCAGCAAATTGCTTGGCTTGTGGAACAAATTCAAATATTTCAATAAAGATACAATGCATAAGCTGGAAAACTATGCAGAAGCTGTGCAAGAATTTAAGGTAAAATATGTTAATAAATTCTTAACGAATTAGACAGTGTTTCTCAAACTGTGGGCCATGAACTGTTATTACACAAATGTTTGGACCATACAACAAAAAGTTTTAAAACCACTGCCTTAGACTATTTACAACTGTCATCAAATGTTGCTTTATATCACAATAAATGATTATTCCGAAGTTTTATTACCAATGGGTGATATCATACATGCAAGAAGAATTGAGAGTTAACTCATTACACAACAAATATTCTGATGTTTTCTTGAATCCAGTTATAACCGGTTTAATCAAGTTTTACACCAGGCGGATATGTTGGACCAATACAAGGATGTAGTTGAAAAAGTAAAGACTTTAACTCATGAACAATATGAACAATACAAGAAACAACATAATGAATATGAGGCTCATTTAAGAAAACAACTACAAGATAAAAAGAATCGGCTGCATGATCAAAAACAACAAGTATGTTTAACTTGAAAATAATGTTGTTTTTTTTAAATCTGGTTTTGCGTTGGTTAAATTACCTATTTTTTTAAAAAGTTCATATTTTATTTTATCAATTTGTATCAGCTATCAGGTGTCTGTCATGTAATCTATCTTGGGGATTTTTTATAAACTGTTTTTGTGTTTTGGTAAAATGATGCAAGTTTGCCAAATAAGCCAAGGACATTGAGTAATTTTCTTTTTTTGTCATCCAAGCATTCATCAAATACAAGGAACAATCGTTTCAGTGAGAGGAGTATGGATGACAACCAACCTCCACATAATGGTCAGCGATATCCTGGTTAGTTGGAATGGAAACATAGGATGTTTTATCAACACCATATCACAGTGAATATTGGTTTGAGTACATGATGCCGTTACTATTATGGACATGTGTGTTCTTAAACAAGGTACCTAAATCATTGCTCCAACCCAGTGACCACTAATGGGTTGTATAAAAAATTGTCAGCCATATAATGAAACAAGATAAAGCATCAGTAATGTTGCATAGGCCGTAACTGAACTTATTTAGTATTAATATATGAGATATACACAGTTGTCAAGTTACACAGGTTACTTCTTTGTTCATTACTATTGTAACACTGCACCGTATCCTTGTTGTTTGTCTTTTAGAAAAGAAGCCACTGCTTGCTGATCCACCATGGAGACCAAGGGAGCAATTTAATGACAATGATTATAATTATGACAGAAGAATGGATAATGATCCAGGGTACGTAACATAGAATATTCTGGAGTATAGCGAGTTCAGCTAAAATAGTTCTTTTCACTGCCAGTTCATTTAAATCGAAATTAATACATTTCAGTCCAAGACCAAGGAACCCGGACATGGAGTTTGGAATGAGGGGTCCACCACCTGACTGGCATGGAGAGCCTCGACGAGACCCCAACTGGGATAACCACCCTGATACCTGGGGTAATGAGGGTAAAATGAGAGGACCCAATGGACCTTGGAATAACCAGGGTCCTCCTAAACCTCCAGTTCGTCCAATAGAGCAAGATGATCCAACTCTAATCCCCCAAGCTCCTTATTATGATCTACCATGTGGACTCATGGCTCCACTTGTTAAAGTTAGTCATTTTTATATCTTGTTTTATTGTTTAGGTGGAAACTAGCAGGATAATTTAATCTTACAATGTCACGGAATATATACTTATATATTACCGAACAGCGAAAACTATTATCATATGTGAAGTTTCACACAAAGTTTCGTTATATATTTTACAAACTCTGTTCCTAGTTAAAGTATTATTGTTGTAAATATTTTACAAAACTATATAAAGAGTCAAGACTTGTATCTTCCAACATTCAGTTAGAAGACATGGAATACAAGGAGCTTGACCCATCAATGATCCGTCTTCCCCCTCCTATTCCTCCCAGTGATAGGTTGATGGCAGCAGTTGAAGCTTTTTACAGTCCTCCCTCCCATGAAAGACCAAGGAACATGTATGTGATAATCTTTATGTATTATTAATGTTTATATAACTTACACATTCTCAAATTGTATAAATATAGCTATAGCATTTTTTTAATATGCATTTTAGTTGTGTTATTTATGTAAGTTGTGTTAGCATTGGAATGGTTTGTTTATTTCAATAGCAGCCATTATTTGCAAAGTTATTTCTTCTTATATAATTCTAGTGCAGTACACTGGTCCAGTATAAACTAAGCTGAAATTTGGTTTTCAGTCTACTGGAACACAAGTGACAAAATCTTTCTTTAATACATTGGTTATCTGCTATATATATACGTGTTCCTGCCATATGCTAAGTGGTTTTAACTTTTGTATAGTGATGGTTGGGAACACAATGGATTATTTGAATTTTACCGAGCAAAAGTACGAGCGAATCGGAAAGCAAAGGAAGGTTACACAAGGTCACGGTCAAAGTCAAGGTAATCTTCTTTTATATGTTCAAGTATTTTTTGATTGTAAAATTTATTAAAGAAAGCTTAATGCCAGTTGGTTTGGATCATATAAATAAAGACTTTTTATGAAATATTGGACAAGACCACAGTATTAACTGGGGGTTTGAGTGCATTACAGATAGGATAGATGGGTTTTGAGGTTGAATTTTGTTTGAGACATGAAAGATCATAATTCTGTTTCACAGATCAAGAGATCGTTCGTATTCAAGGTCACGGTCACGCTCATATTCACGATCACGTTCAAGATCATCATCAAGGTATGATATCTATTTTACTATTTTAAAGATGTATTCATAAAATGAGTAATCGCAGATCCCGAAGCTCCTCACGGTCACGAAGCAGATCAAGATCACGTGATCGTGAACGTGCACCAACTCCACCCAGGTGATAGTAGTTACTTACATATCATTGTTTTTTGGTTCAGCAATATTTAAGTAGAAAATCTAGTAAAAAATTAACCAAGCTTGTCTTATTCATCTCACTGTTAAACTTGCTGTGTAATTCACAGTGTATATACAGTATGTTCAATGAAGATGAGGACCTTGCATGGCATGAGACCTGGAGTTTAGATCAGTATTGGATCTTTATCCCTCTGCAATATACTATTTGCTCAGCCTTATTGTAGAGATATGTCAGCTACACTTATTTAATTCATATTTCATGCATGTTACCAGTTTTGGCAATACCTCTTTCCAACAAACAAATGCTGAAGGTAGGTTGGGAGAAGATAACAGAGGAGCGCAGATGATGAAGAGGATGGGGTGGGGTGGTGCTGGACTCGGATCTTCGGAGCAAGGGATACAGGTGAAAACTTTATTTATTTAGTTAAATTATTTTAGTACCTTATCGCTGGAAAGAGAATAGTTTGAGATAACTATTGGAACTAATTTCTATTTAACCTGCAATAAATTAGGAACTATAAAACCAACTGTATCTTTTAACAGGTAAAATTTGTTTTTATAACTAAGCCTAAGCACAAGTCATGTGTGTTGAGTGGTATGATCTGCGACCCCTCGCAAAAATTGTGAAAACATTAACAATATTCATTAGTTCGCTGGAAGTGACAAGTTTTAAAACCCGTTATTTATGAAATAAAAGTTTGGCAACTTTGATTGCAAGTTGTAACACAAGTGATAAAAATTGTTGTAAAAAATTTGCACAATTACATTTTTGCAAGGATCCTGTTAAAGCTGGAGATACAAGAGATAAATATGATCAGTTCAAAGGCCTTGGTAATGATATGAATGATCCTTATGAAAACTATCGTAAAAACAGAAGTTATGGTTACATTTCAAAAATACGAGCAAGAGATGGTAAGGCTTTGTATACTGTGTGTTGGTATATGATGCTTAACAAGAAAAAAATTTTATTGTTGTTGTAGAAAAAGGCACTTGAAGATTATCCGATTATACATGAGATATGTCCTTCACACTGAAAAAGGAAAAAAATGTTCTGGTGCTTTTGTAATTCAGTTATTGAAGCAACCAAATAAATCATGCCCCTGTTTCTATAACTGAGATTTATGTTTGTTATCAATTCGGGTACAATCAAAGTAGGAGAGTATAGATATGTTATATGAGTAGGAGTCGTTATTATGACCACGGTTCCTTTACTTAGTACATGTCCGCTATGTCCACTATGTAGTAACATAGTTAAATTAAAGGGACCACTATGACCACATCTTGAAACAACAAAAAAGTTGAAATTTATATGAAATCATTTTGAGTCATTGGACTTTTTGCAACTTTGGATCTCATTCAGTATGCTTTCTATAATGTTTTGTTCATAAGGGTGGGTCATTGGATAGCAACCATACTTTGACATTATTTTCCTCTGCTATACCCTGCATTGATAGCAGTTCTTCTGACTCATCATCACTTTCAAGTGGCTCCGGATATTTCCTTTGTCCTGATGAAGTAAGAAGTAATGGTAAATATGGGTGAACACTACACCCATTCACACAATCATTATGTGCAGTAAAAGTATGGCAAGGTGCAGGAAAGCTTTTTGTTACGTCCCAGAATCTTACGACTCCATCTGTACCCCCAGAAACAAGTAATTCTTCATTGTGCCCCTGCTGTTGGACCAAATCAAAGTACACGCGTTGGTTGGTGGTTACTTTTCTTGTAACTTCAAACACTGGTTGTGTTAAATATCGAATATCCCAACACTTCAATAAGTCTTCATTGCGAGCACCACTATATAGTTTAATTCCATCTGTTGCAAACCTAATTTCAGTAACACCATGTTTATGTGCTTGGAATTGTTCAAGCATATTTCCATTCATTGGACTGTATAGGCCAACAGTTCCATCATAACAACCACATGCAAACACTGTCCCATCTGGTCCAAATTCAACACTGGATATAATGTTATTTTGCTTCTTGGATGAGTTCTTTCTACAAGTGCTCCATTTTTCAAAATCTGAGCCAGGGCGGTCGGTGTAGAATAGAACAAGCTCTCTGTAAAATAAAAAAATGTGTATTGAGTTAGGTGCGGAACTATTGTTTTAGTTAGGTGCAATAACCAATATGTTACCTTTTACAACCACAAAGCAGTTGTTGTCCATCTGGACAAAAGGCAAGGCTATGAACAGCCTGAATCTCCACAACCGAGTTCAAAGCAATGTAAGATGCCCGAAGTTCTCCTGTAAAGGCATCCCATAAATGTACAGGTTGATCCTTTGCTGCCGTGGCAAAACAGCAAGTTGCTGGGTCCCCAGAATTCATTTGTGGCCACCAACAAAAATCATACACTATTTCTGGTTCAACAGCTTTCAGGCATGGCTTTAAATTATCTTCATCTTTCAACCTTTCTTGTTTTATGCATAATGAAGGTGTGTTGAATAGTTTTACACAACAGTCATTGCTGTTAACAAGAAAACACAGGCCATCTGGAGACCATTTGCAGCCCTTTAAATAATTCCCATTTGGAGAGTCTATAGATTTTGCAAGCATTTTGCACATTAGATTCTCTGCCTTAATCTGACATGGGACATGCTGGTTGTCAACTTGTCCATTCGAATTGTTTATTTGTGTATCAGGATCGTCCAATGCTATTTCAGTATTACTGATCAAGTTCAGTTCGGGCTGTAACGCTGGGTCTTCTACTAATGGGACATTTAGTGTAGTTAAGCTAGGTATGATTGTAATTTCGTTATAGGACTGCATAGTAACATCTGAATTAATTTTTCCGTCATTTGAAGGGGACTGCAATGGCGTTTCTTCTATTCCGATAGGTTCAGGTTGGGGTTCCGTTGATTTTTCCATTGTTTCTATTATAGAATCCTTTGAATGGTTCGTTTTATCAGAAACTGTTGTATCCATAGCGTAGGTAGAAGCAACCTGCTACAAAGGTATATTTGGAATCTGCGGGTAAACTGAATGTGCCTACTATTTAATGAACAAGAGATCATAGATCTAATGGATGAGCACGGTTTAAACTAAATAATCTATATTGTTTTAATATCGCAACCCCTACATTTTTATAAAATCGACGCCACTGCTTTATATATAAAAAAAATCGATTTGTAATGAAAAAACACAGGTTCGGCAAAGAATACATCAAATGTTTGTGTATATTAGCTAATTACACATTTATTACTTAACCGTGCACATATAGGCTATTAGTATTTTGGATACCAGAGTCCGTATATAAACATGTTTATATACGGACTCTGTTGGATACTATAACAAATAAAGAAGCATTTATATAAGTTGGCATAGGTGTCAATTCAGCAATACTGAGATGACAAGTAATTCTCTATTTTCAAAGCCGGGCTTACAAAGTCACATCATATGTTTATCCAGGTGACCTGGTTCAGCTCACAGATGTAAACAATTATTTGCATTAAATAGTTCACTATGAAACTCATTTGTATATACCAAAAAGTAAAACATGCTGTTATTGTATGATTACAACGTATTGAATAAATTAACAGGTACAACCCCCTTATTGTATGGTAATACCCAAGAACTCTACCATTGCACAAAACAAAACGGTGATTTAGAATTGGCATCGTGAATCACATTTTAACAAAATCTGGGATGACGTAATTAAAATGCATTTACAATCACAGCTTAAAACATAAATAAACTTCATTGAATAGTATGGATATAGTAGGGTTTGGGCCTGATTGTTTGTATAAATAGGCTACTTAACAGCAGCTTAAAAGCTGTAGTGACCTGTAAAACTGGAGGTGACAAAACACACTATCTCACTCTTGTTTTGAAAATTAGGGTGACAAGGCATCCTCGGAACCCCTAACTGAACGCCTATGAATAGTAGTACATAAATATCATTGGGTATTATACTACTATAGTTAACTATTGTTTGAGAAATAACTAACACATGTTCGATTACTTGTTGCTATGCATAGAAAACCATCTCTACTTCTATGCTTCTCTTGAGTTTGCTCTGCGTAATAGATTATATACAGAACACAATATGACTTACAGTGTACAAGGCATAAATATTGGTACATGTCAGCCTTCGCGAAAACTACGTTAACAACTTCAGTAACAGCACCAACCTATGTAGGTGGTCAAACATTTCACTTGCCAGCTAGTGCTGTTATCAAGTGAAAGTATGTAAACATTGGTATATCGTTCTACTTCTATTAAAGTGGCTTTGTTTAAGAACTCGTCATAAATTAATGCTTACCGCTATCAACACAACCAATTATGGTCATTAAATGTTCTTGGTACAATTGCCCGCTGTTAGCATTAACTAAATTTGTTTGTATGAAAGCAAGTGTACTAACTTACCGTGACAAATTAACGTCCAAACTATGATGTAAACGATTTACTAACTAGACTAAACAAACACATAAACAGTGCAATACCGGTACACGATCGCAAAATTGCCAGCGAGGCAAAAATGAAAATCCTGATTTCTATGTTATTTGGAGTTTTGTAGGGGAAGTCCCGATTGAGTCGGCCAGATGGCCACTAAAAAGGCTAATTAATCGCTAATTATGCGCGGTTTTAAATCTAAAAATTTAGTCTAAAATTTATAAATTTATTTTATGAGTTGATTTCAATCAAGAGATTAAAGAAAAAAGGTCGCGAAAAAGACAACAACAACAACAACAAGAGATCTCAGATCTAATGAATGAGCACGTTTTAAACTAATTAGCATAATGTAGTAGAGTCGGGAAAGATGGGACACCATCAACACATAATATCCAAATAGCCTGATCGTGTTTTAAACAATTAACAACGGTCCGTGGAAGTCGTGAAGATACCGTTTTATAATTCAATAAATGTTCTTTGTTTACTACCAAATAAAAAGAGAAAACATAATGAAAAGGTGTCCCATTTACCCCCACCCTGCTATATTAATTAATCCTTTTACTACAACGGTCGACTGGGCTCGATCAAAAACAAATCTGAAGTAACCAACAAAACGAGTTCTAGTCGCCATTGGTGACTGTGGAGCAGTAGGCAGAATGTATTTATACACAGCACGTGCCGTCGTTCCCCGCCAAACTCCCAGACAGTGTTTCCGCTATGTAAAGTGCATGAGGAAAGTAATCGTTAATTAATCGCTTATCGTGCGGTTTTAAATCTGAAAATTCATTCTAAAAATTATAAATATATATTATGATTTGATTTCAATCAAGAGAATAAAGAAAAATGCCAGAATTAAGAATTGAGATAAGTGCGGAAAAAAGTCACGGAAAAAACAACAGCAAGAACAAATGTTCGACGAAAAAGGATCTATATGACCACTGACGTGCTCAACAAGAACAAGAACAGCTGTTCGACGAAAAAGGATCTATATGACCAAAGTTAGTATAGACCAAGTTGGAAACGGATTGTAAAACAACGAGTCTTGTTATCCATTGTCTCGCGTCTATGACGTCATAGTCGCCACCATTACGGAGCCCACGGCATAGCATTTTATCATTGCTGGGTGCTGTTTTTCGTTTAAATATTGCGATTTTTTAAAAACTAAGCACTTCTGCGCGAAAAAAATGGTTTTCTACTAATGTTATATCTTATCACAATAATAAACCTCACAAAAATAATCAACTTTTATTGAACACTCAATCGATTAAAGAGTAAAAAAAAAGAAAATATCAGGTTTACTAACCAAAAACATAAAAGAACATGTTTAAAATATAAAAATACAAACAAAAATAACATTACCATAAATACAAACGCATAACATTACCATTTACTGGTGTATCTAGCTGCAGTTTTGCATGTAAATTGCCGTGATTTTACTTTTTGGCTCACAAACTTAACACGTATACCCGGCAACGAAACTTAAGGTATCTGTGTAAAATTTGCCTAATATCGAAGTGACATTGAGGAAAACAATACTAAGTTACTATTTTTGGTCCTCTGCTTGAATTAGTAAGCTACCTTTTTTGCGTTACGGGTCTTTATGAAATCGGAAAACGCGAACACCTTATCTGCTAGTACTTAAGCAGTTTGGAGCTGCATGTCCACTCATGTTGGATTATAAATGTAGTAAAGAATGGCCCTGTAGATTCGTAGGTATGATCATATACTATTATGTAAACTAAGCTGATTGATGCTAGTCTTAATCGCCAACGTAAAGTATCCTGTTAAACCACACTGTACGCCGAAAAACAGTCAAAATATTAATTTACTTCACATTAATTCCTAGATTTAATATTATATAACAAGATTTATATTAGAAATTATATTTTTAATGTTAAAACAACCGCTATACGTGTTTTCTAGCTTTGTATCGCTTACAAGAACTAAATAAACACATGCCGACCATGCATTTGTATAGGCGATTCACGCTCTGTGGGCTCCGTAATGGCGGACACGAGCGCCGTTTCCTAACTTGGTCTATACTAACTTTGTATATGACCACTACCGTGCTCAATAAATTGTTGCTGCTCTGTAACTCGGAAATTCCAATCTATAAACGCCGATATCAATTTACTTTTTGTCGGCTTGTGGCAAAGCAAAGAGTTATAGCTGTTTAAATTAGTTATTGGCAGGGGTCGTAAAAACATGACGCAAAAGCAGTTTAATCGCGGACTATTGAGACTGTAACAAGTTATGAACGATGTATTTCTAGTAAATTCTATTTGGTTAATGGCCGTCGTTTCCGTGTATAAAAGGCCGTTCAAGACCGCTGTAGTGTAATTGTGGTGCAAGTTTTGTGTTTGGCATCACAACAACGCAACGGTTGCCAATCACAAACCAGACATGCTTATCGCTTACCGTGTTTAATTGCTTACCGTAACATTGCAATACTCTGTCTAATCGTCAAAGTTCAAAAGGCTAAATTGCATCTACTACTACTGTACTATATATTATATACGTTTTGTTAACCATAAATATGTTTGTTTTTTGTAGCCGGAACGCCTATGTTTTTGTGTTAATACTAGGATATAAGAATTAGAATGTACGTCTGCATGCCTTTGGTTACTACAAATCGTTGGAATTATGTGAGAAAGTTGTGAACATGAGCATACAGAAAATGCCTCCAATTCAAATAAGCTCATCTGATCCGTTAATTCTCGGAAGCAAGCGACCAACTTTGACGCCATCTTATGAAGTAATTGGTCATAAAGATGTTCACATGCCATCTGTGCAATACATACCAGTTGCCCCCACTGCTACTCCGGAAATACCAATTGAATTTCCTATAAGTGAAGATGGAATAATACAAGGTAAAACTTTATATAAAGTTTTGTTTTTTTTCCCGACGCAGCGGTTTTATTTCATCGTTTGTTTGATTTTAAAAAATGTTTGAGACATAGTGGACGTAGCAGACATGAACTAATTAAAGGGACCCATAATAATAGCATTTTTAATCATATATTGATATATATATATATACATAATATTAATTCAGGGTCCATTCGATAATTTGATGTTTCAATGATTTAAAAGTAAAAATAATAATATGGTAATAATTAATAAAATAAGGTAAAAAGGAATATATATATATATATAATGAAACCTGTTTTTATTCTTAAGAGAAGGTTTTTCTTAATTTATGCATCACAGTATAATGAATTGCACAAAGTAAATTGCTCATGTAAGGTATTTGCAATGAAAGCAACTGTCCGAATTTTCTCAAGTGTCAAAAAACTTTTAATCAAAAAACATCTTTTTAATGCACAGTATTGGCAAGTCAGTGGTCTTACAACATTTTGGCACAATACATCAAATGTTGAAAACGGCAAAATTATTGATTAAAGCCAGTTGTTCATGTTATTTGACTACGTAGTTATTACTCACATATCACACCTGTCAAGCTAAATGCTTAGCTAATTTATTGTCTGTTTTGTAATTTATTCTTCTGCTGCGGTACCTACTTGTTTATGTTAAAAAATATAGAATTTCATTAAATTTATTGTTTTAATGCTTTCCATTAAATTTAACTTTCACTTGAATTTAACTGTCCAGGCCTATAATATAATGGCATTATTTTTTTCATAACATGCATTGTTTTACCACTATTTAAAAAAATGTACTGTTTGAGCTTATAAGATCTGCTGGAATTTTTGACTCTGTTTCCTTGTTTACAAAGTATTTTTATTTTTGGACCGAACGACCATCAACATTTAGCTTCACATGTTGTCTGTTGTCCACACCATTATACTACTATCTAAACATTCCATATATTGGAAATCCTACTTAGCGATTGGAAGTTTGGAATAAACAGTCAATGAATAGGATAATAATATTTACCTACTCAATGGAATATAGCGTCACACCCAGCGTTACACAATAGCCAAGACTCATTTCTTATTTAAACACAGGTGCTGCCGATCCCTATGGCAATCTGAAGTATGTGATGGACATAACAGAACAAAGTAGACTGGAAAAGATGGGAAGTCAGACCAGTATTGAAGTAGATTCAAATGACTTTAACTCTGACAGTGAATGTGAAGAAGAAAGTATAAAAGAAATTGATGATAAACGACAGTTAAGGCGAGTTGGGACTTGTTTTGCTGTCATACGGAAAGTCAGTAGTCGTCATGAAATTGGTGGAAGAAGAACCAGCATACCAGGGGAAGTTGAATGCGATGACCTTATGGATGCTGTACCTGGCTGTGCCAATACAAACCATAGTAATGCTATTGAAAACAATACTTTTAGCAACTTATGGAGTTTTAAACTTTTACATTCCTGTACCGGACGATCCGAACGATTTCTTGAGCATTGTCAAAACATTTCCATGCAAATGAGAAAGTTCATTTCCAAGCTTCGAAATGCGTTATCACATGAGCATGAATATATTGCCCATTTGGATTCCGTAATGGATCAGTATTTAGGGCAAAGTGTATTGAATAATACATATGGATTAAACCACTTGGAAACGGATTATGAGAATGAAGTATTAAGAAACATTAGCCCTCCAAAACTTGGTAAAGTGCATATAGAGCTCCAGGTACATTTTAAAGCATGGGATGATATTATGAAGAAGTGGCAAAGCCTAAGGTAGGTTAAGTTAAAGGAATGTGAACTTAACTTATTTTATTTATATATATATATATATATATATAAATAAGTTTTAAGTTTTATTGCTGCCGAATGGTTTATTAATTGTTTTAATAATATTCAAACATAAGTTTTTAGATTATACATATACAGTTTATAAATTTGATAACGATAAGGTTAGTGATAGTCACAGGAAGTAAATAGTATTTTAATAATAGTCAATAAATTAGTCATCTTCTCATCTGAATCAAATCTAATGAACAATCAATCCTTTCAGGCAAGGTGATTCTGTGTACATGGTGAAGCAACTGCTTGTTTTACAAAAGCGGGTGAAGACTTACCAAACTGAGATGTTAGAACTAACCCAGAAGTTAATTGAACAAAGATTACGAAGCCTTACCAGTTGTGCGGTGGTTCGGGGCAAAAAAGATGAAGCTGAGGCTGAATGGAGTCATGTGCTTGGTGCTGGAAGTTTGAAACGCTTCTGCAAACTAATCGAGGCGTATAATAACATCCTCAGGTATGCTAATGTCACTTATCACCCTCGTAAATGCCGGCCAACTGAACGGGTCAACGGAATCTTAATGGCACTTTTAATATTTTAAACAAATATATCACTTTATATAGCAAACTGACCGAATCGACGGTTTGGGCAAGGGCAATACTCTTTATTACTTGCACCATGAGGTACTTCTTCAGTGTTTATCATTTTGGACATTTACTATGGTTCTTGACCAAAGACTCTCCATCAATTGTGTCTACTGTATATACAATGCTTTTACTTTGATATTCAACAGACGTAATTCTAATGAGAAGAAGAGACCATCTGAGGATGTTAGATCTTCTTCTCCTTTTTACATTGAAAGCCTTCCTACCTCACTGTACTCAGATGATAAACATTTCACATTTTCAGGTTAGTTTTTTCAATAAACCAAAACCTTTGTTTTATTTAAGGTTAAAAATTCTTTAAATCTACTTAATTTTAAATATATAGATATTTAAGATATATAATATGTGTGTTTTGGAGTGAAAACCCTTATAAATGCGAATTGGTTGTGTTAAATTAATTGTATTCTGGTTCATTAAAGTATATACTGACTGTAGCCTATTATGTTTTTTAATAAATTAAATGTTCCTCAGACTGTCAACCATGTGTTTCCGTTCCATTTTCTGTATCTCGCCTTCTTTCAATCCTCTGCCAACCCGCTAAGGAGGAACTTGCAACATCCATGATGAAGATCATATCTCTGCTCCAGTCATCTCGGAGCAACAGTGAGGAAGAAGAAGATTTCTTGAGTGAACTAAACACTAACATTGAATGGGGCAATGCAAAAGATGTACAAAAAGGTTTGTTGCCACTTTTGACACTTGTTGTAATAATATCTAATATTATGTCAATTTGTTTTTTGTGTTATTTCCAATATGTTCTATTCTTCTTAAGTGTGTCACATTATTTTAACATTAGTTTTTAGAAAAGTTGGGTAATTTAGTTTACGCCAACTGTCTTGTTTATTAGATGAAGATGACATCACCACCCATGTATCAGGAGTTCGGCTTCCCAGTGTACCCAATGATGCTGCTTCATCAGGTAAGATACCTTTATATAAACCAGGTTTTGTATGCAAACTACTTAAATTATTTTAAAAATTGTATGGGTTATAAAAGCAATTCCTACATGACATTGTTTACTTTTATATTAACCCCATGTAGATCTAATTTGGTGTCTCAGGCTCGACACTTATATTAGGTTTCTTGAAACTCAACTTACAAAGTGCTAAGTCCACCTAACACATCAATGATACGTCACAAGCATTAGATGTCAGATAATCAATTTCCTCAATTATCTATTCCTAATAACCATGAAAGAATTAAAACAAATTTTCATCATCTTTCAGTATTTCATGTAGTTACAACTTTATCTTTATTCAAGTTTATTGTATAGGCTATTTTACATTTATTACAAATGTTGTACCCCATAAAAAAACAACAATTAATGACTTCCCACAGAAACTTTTTTATCTGTTCGTCAGCTGATCTATTCACAAGGATCATTCGTGATCTCATTCATGAAATGTTTGGCTGGTAATACAAGCTTATTAAGGGGGAGAAAGAAAACGAAAAGTCCAAGATCGACAAGTTTTTCCCAGGTAAGCCCTAGTTTATTTTAAACTCCATGACATGCCGTGGGACCTGGAATAGAGTTGACCCATAACGCCATTGGTGTATAGCATGAACTAAACTTTATAGTTATTAATCTTATTATACTACCTGTACAAATAAGAAATACAATGCTGGTTTGTCTTATGTCTTTTAGGCCTTTTTTAATGGTATTTAACATCATAACACTGTTTTTCAAATCACAAATAAAATCCAAAATAGAGTCACCATCATTTGAGCTTCTTTTTCCTAGCTATTCCCTGAGGACCTTGCATCGAACATGAGTTCAGATGATGAAGTAAGTAGTGTTGCTTCCTCATCTTTCTTCAGTCAGATGAGTGGAACTCCAACTTCTTCAAGAATAAAGAAGACTGTCCTCTGGAGGGATTCCTGGGATCAAGATGCGGTTCGAAGCTTCTCCAAGCTCTACATCTCTTCCATCGTCTCCAAGGGTCCGGGTTCCTCCATGCAGCTACAGGTCGCAACATCCGACTCTTCAAAGTCTGCTACTCTTCACAAATGGATGCGGGAAGATATACAATCACAAAGATTTCGAACAGGAATGCAAACTCTTCATCTTGAATCTCTCCTTAGCAACCTCTCAATCCTCGACCTAATGAACGAAGATGTCATCGAAAGTTCTCAACTATCAATTCACACCTTTATTATTGAAAAAGGTACAAACTAATGGCTAGTCTATAGGTGCCCAACTTTGTTAAAAACTAAAATGTGCTAAACTTCCAATAAAGATATTCATGTTTTGTTATACTCCCGAAATTGATATTACTATTTTTATTTAGCTTTAGGTGACTGGGACAGTTATACATGCCAAGCTCTTGCCATTGGTGAAATGGATAAGTGCGGTTCATTACCAGTGGAAGGCACTCAGCAAGCACTTACAAAGACTGGATGGACCTATGTGAAAACAATCCACCCTTTGATGTACATTATGGACAGGTAGGCTTGTATACTTAAGCATACATATTATAATCTCTACCAAAATTGATAATGTTTGGTTAGGATAGATTAGTAATTGTTGGTTTTTAAAAATTCAAATTAAAGTGCACAATTTTTAAAATTTCAAAATTAAAATTATTTTTAAAAGTTAATTTTGAAAACATTATACCTTAAAAAAGATTAATCAATAGGTAAAAAATAACAAGATTGAAATTAAAAAGGGATAATATGAATTAGTTACGCCCTACAGTAACTTCAGATTAGTTTGCCACTGATTATTTCTCTTTCTGCTCTAGATAGATTTACAAGGCTGTAAAAATTATTACCATGCCATAAATTTGAACCTGGTCTTATGTAACGTGTTTAAACATCGTAAAAATTAATGTTTAATCATTAAAATCCTTTCTATAACAACAGACATCATAAGATAGAATATGAATGTTGACTGTGCTATCTGCTATGCCACAAAACAAAACATTTTATATTTAATTAAATCTCAATGTCATTATTTTAATTATCTCAATATTAATCTTTATTCCTGCATGTTTAACCAAATTTTATACCGCACGCAATGCCCTCTTTCTGTTGATATGAATTTACATTTTATAATTTTCAAGTGAATCTATTTCTAATGTAAAATAAGTCCTTTTTTGTGTTGCTTTAACTCAACCTTTGTATAATACATCAGATTCCGTGACAATGAAGTTGTGGCACAGAATGCATTACCAAGGTTAGAATCCACACTTGATGCATTACACAGATGGTGTTATATGAAGATACAACATTATCTTGCCTCATGGTCACTACGTCCATTAATGCAGGTATGCAGGTCCCATATATAATGTATTAACAAACTGCTATAATCAAGTCCAACTGTTGCTTGAATTATTTCTCTTCATATATCTCCAGCCTGTCATGCAGCCGTTTTGTTGTATTCAATTTTCCATTTTTATATTTGCAAATTTATATGTTAGAGTGTATATTTAAAAACTTCTGTAATTTCTATTTAATTTTTATTATGAAACAAAGTAAGTTTTTCAATGCAGCAAGATCTCTGTTTTTTGTTTGCTGTTTAATGTAAAAAATATACAAGTTGTAAGTTCTGATTTTCCGAACCTCTGGTTACATTATTGTGACCTTTGCTACGTTAGCAGCATATAATCATGGAATCCAAAATTCATATTTTCCTAGGTTTCATTAGGTGACCTCAGTCAATTGACAGTTGTAGCTCTTCACTGCCTCCCACTGGTTGAAAAGTGTCACAACTTTGTTGAGAGTCGTAGAATGGAAAATCCAGCAACATTACATCTGGCTACAAAGCATCTTAAAAACATTGACGACATTATTACCAATATGCAGGTATTTGAGTATGTTTATAATGGGAAAGTAAATAACCAATCCATCCACATTAAATGTTTGTTTGTATAAAAATGATTAATCTACAAAGACACAAATTATTAAATTTAGTAATTTAATCTGCTTTTGCCACCCTGGCAACCCAAAATTGTTAAAAATATATAACATATATTCTGTTGGATTTTAAAACTAAATAATTGGTCACAAACATAAGCCCTTCTTGCTTTTGTTATACTTATTATACAATATTAGTCGAAAATAGGTGCAGTATGTTAAAATGTTTTCAGCAAAACCAAACCCTCATACATCCTATAAATATAAAATCTTTACCAAAAGTTTCAATTCTCTTAAAGTTAAACTACACTTTCCTTCCCTTTAAGACTTTGAGTGGAGACTGCATGCGAGCTTACGTCAAGAAGTCTGCTCATCTTGCTGAAAGTATTGTGGAAAAAGTTTTTCCTTCCAATAAAGTTTGGCGTCAGAAGAACCTCACTGGTATGTTGTCATTTGATATTAATGCCTCATCACTATTCAATTTTCTAATTTAAAAGTTTTGAATGAAGACTCAAATGTTAATCATAGCTATCTTTAAAAACTTGCTAATATTCATGCATTTATTAAACGTCCTAACTTTATTTGTTTATTAAATAAAGTTTTAGACTTGTTTATGCATTTAGGTTTCATAAATATTTTATTGTAGATCATTGTTCAGCCAGCACGTATATGGAACATTGTGTTAAGTCATTAGTTGTGCCGGTATGTACAGCAGTATCTGTGTTAGACCCAAGATCACAACTAGCTTCTGTTCCACCCATGGTGTCGGCTCTTGTGGATTCAATACTCAAGCATATATTCAACAAGAAAATAATATTCAGGTCATTTTTTACTTTTGTTGTAGAGTTGTAGCCCTGGATGTGACTTTGCCCTTGGATGCCTCAATGCCTACATAGGTCGATATAGAAAGTTTTACTTTGGCTTTATCTTAAATATTTCTATACATTGCAACAGTTTAAGGTAGAATTTTAAATTAACTTTTAATTTTATTTTTCTCATATTTTAAATAAAAGAAATCTTTGTAACATAAAATTCTCCTTCTTACAGTGTTGAAGGTGCACTGCAACTGCGCAGAGACTTTGAACATATTTTGGATGTTGCATGCTCTGACACTTCCAATCTTTGCCAAGAAGTCCGACGCTCCTTACCGTTCTGTAAAGCAATGAAACGTGGCATTCGAGTGTGCAAGCTTCTGCAACGCACTGATGTTGTGCAAGAAACCAAATTGGGCGCAAAAGGTTACCAAATTAACCAGTGTCAAAATAATGGTGAATATGAGTGGCATGACTGTAAGACAATTTGGTAAAAGTGGATTTCCTTTTTTGTGTTTAATCAACACTGTTGGTTTCTAGAGTTGAATTTATGTTTAAACTGTTTGATCAGTATTGTGTTGGTATAGTAGTTACTGCAAATATAATGATGTTTTATGAACCAATTCTTTGACTTTTAAACTTGGACATAAAGGTAGATCTTTAACTTTAAAGTCATATTTCTATCAGGTCAAAGTCATGTTTCTGATGTGGGCGCAGAATACGAAAAAGATGAAATAAGTTGGATGCCTAAAGAAAAAGAAATTCTTGCTCTCAGGCTTATTTCTAAAAATCGAAAAAAGAAATGGTTTTCACTTCCTTGTTCTGATAATGCAATGGAGTAAATATATTCTATGTTTCCCATATTTTATACTATTTTAAAATTCCACATTTGTGTGCTATTTTTATTACCTGTTTCGTAACTTTTTACCTCCAGCTTTGTATTGTCGTTCTTTGCTTTTTTTAAAGAATTCTTCAAAATGTGTTGTAATGACAGCAGTTATAATAACAACAGTGAATTAAAGATGTAATAAGAACAACACATGCTATACAATTGTACATGATTGATATTTTAATTTCAAGAAATCGCAAAACAGATAAAATGACAATTAAAAGTAAAACCAACCTGCTATCATTTAAGCTTAGCCAACGAATTTGCGCAGTTCTGACGTCACACTGTGGTTATTAATTGAATCTAATGCGTCATATTTATCGCACGCGACGCATATGCATCGTTTTGATGAATGTAGGTATATTATTCCCTTTTGTTCACTTGTGCTAAATTAATGTATAATATTACGTTGGTTAAATATTCAGTATTGTTCTTGCAGTTTTCTCATTGTTGTCACTTCAAATACAACTGCGCAGTTAATTAAACGCCGTGTTTGGTAGGTAACGTCAAGCTATTTTGTTACATGCTGTTAGAGTAGATTTATAAACCAAACCGAGTTCTTATTACACAGTTTACGTAGCTAATTTGAAGTTAAATTTTAATATTTTCGTACCCTGCGTTAGACATCCTCAATACGATCACGCAGGACCGGCGTGGCTGCCGGGTTTGGAATGTTTCGCCTTCTTCGTCTGGCGCATTCATTTAGATTTTAGATGACCAACAGAAGTGACAGTTCAGTGTATAACATGCTGATTAGCTGCGACACTGTTGGTCAGCGATATAAAGGAAAACTATTTGGGTTTGTGCTGATCGACAACAAATACTGTTTAAATCGTAGGGTTGTGTTTGATAGGTAACTCAGATTAGTTACTTGGATAGGCAGACATAACGGGAAGTATTGCTGAGCTCTTAGCACTTAAATAATTTACTATTAATGGCGTGTAAACATTTTATACAACCAATAACCATGGAGTTATAGAACTTAGCGTATCGTTACTGAACATAAAATGTTCATAAAAAGACAACGAAGTATTTGGTTTCAGGGCACGCTACTGTTAATACAGGTAGCTACTCTTGGGTAATGAAATATAATATGTAGGATGGCCGTGTCGAATCTATTAGTAGTACTGTACTAGTGTAGACTGTGTAGTGCATTCTAGTAGGTCATACTGACAGTGACATATTAATGTTGATTTTTTAACAGTGCAAGTTCTTTGAGTTTAAATCATAAAACTGCTATTTTAACTCAAAGCTTTTAAGCTCTCTGAGTCTTTACTCAAAATGAAGATAAAGATTGATCAGATTCGGACTTATGATGATGCAGGTTATCGACAGAGAGCCGCTTGTCTATGTTTTAGATCTGAATGTGAATCAGAGGTAAGGATTCTTCTTTATTTTTCTGTGCTACTAACTAATTAACTGATATAATGTGCTTTGTATTTTTAACTATTTTATGTAACTTGTCTGTCATAATTATAAGCTCACATACAATGCTATTGTTCCGTAGGACCCGTAGATATGGAGAACAGTAAAACACATAAAATCTTTATTGGGCTATTAAAGTTAATAATACTGTTTGCTTTGAGCATTGGTCAGCTGATTTACTGTGTTGAGTGGGAAATGTAACTTATTTTCTCTAAAAATACAACTTGAACGACGTATTACAGAGCACTGATTACAGTGGTAGCAGGGTCAAGTGCTCAAACGACTGAGCCACAGCCCCCCAAAAATCTATACTTTTAATAGATATATATATTATATTATAATTTTTATTGTAAGATTTGTATTATTTTTATTACAGATTCTTTTGGTATCAAGCAGTCGTTTTCATGACCTTTGGATTGTTCCAGGGGGAGGACTTGAGCCAGGAGAGGACCCTGCTACAACCGCTGTTAGAGAAGTCCATGAAGAGGTGATCATAGATGTAAAAAAAGGTTTATGCCACAAAAACTTTAAAAAATCTTGTTTAAGTAAGATGGTTTTTAACCTCACAACAATTTGTTCACCTGTAAAAATGTCTTGATTAATTTTTTTGTGTGTTGAAAATGAAACAAGTTTATGTTAAGATACCACCAGTTTTAAATACTAGCATATGTAGTTCCAATAATTGCAGTGGTTGTTATGTTTATTGTCTTATTATTTTATAATTACAGGCAGGAGTGGTCGGCCAACTTGGCAGGTTAATTGATGTGTTCGAGGTAAGCCATGTCTGACTTGTCCATAATTTAAATATTTCAATACCTGATAATAATAACTTGTACACACTACACAACATAATTTCGAAACATAAGATCTCCTGTCATGTTCAACTTAATATAAAGAAAACCATTTTTTTGAAATTAGTCATAATCCCTAATAACTGGTCCCTGCATAACTAGTTGCCATGACAAAGAGCTTACTTTGTAACCAATATATACCGGGTTCAATACTCTATGCCACTACCATCGTGGATGTGTATCCCGGGACACACCGTTTATCGGGTATTGCTCTAACCCAATGGTCACTAAACAGGTTATTCAAATTGTCAGCCATATGGAAATGGAATAAAATCAAGTATTCAACAAAGTGACATACACGGTAACTTATAATCAGGCATGGGGCACATGAAACAGAACACCTGTGTTATAATGACTGTTGTGCCCTGCCAAGCAAGATTAAAAAAAAATGTCATTCATTCAAGTATGTTGGTTCTGCAGAACAAGGAAAGGAACACAAAGACTTATGTCTATGTTCTGATTGTTCAACAACTTGATGAGGAATATGATGATGCTAAAGGTATTGGTCGCATTCGAAGGTGGTTTACTATTCCTGAGGCAAATAAGATTCTTAGCCAACACAAGCCAGTACAGATGGAGTACATTGAAAAACTTTGCCAAGACCAGGTAAAGTGTATGTGCATATTTTAACTTTCACAACTTTCTCCTATAAAAGTGTGTGTACTAATGTAATGGGTTTTAATTGGATTATGATCTTGCCATTTGTATGTTAGGCACAATTTTTGTGGTAAATTAAATATCTTCATTAAATTTATTTTTGAACATACTTTGTGTAGTGACCTTACTAAATTTTGAACTCTTGACTGGAATATTCTATTTCAATTCTCCAATCTTACACCTAATCTGTGTTGACATACATAAGCAGCCTGATACTGTTACTTGCTAAACACCTACGCTGCCACTCCTTAAGTCTGCTTATCCCACTGGAGTAAGTTAATGATTAACCTGATATTTTACAAGTTCTTTAAAGGTGGTATTGTTTTTACTCCATTGTAAGAATGGTTTGGTAAAAAATACATAAAATTTAATTTTACACACTGCATTTAAAGCATGACCAAAGGTAGTATGGGCATTACATTGGATATTATTATAAGGTTAAGATTAAACAATAAATGACCATACCCTACTGTGCTTCATAAAGTTACCTGTCAAACAGTGTTTCAAGTTAACTTTACGTTTTAACGACATGTTTTTGCTAGGATCATCAACGCAGAATTTCATTGTGTGGACGTATCATTCCAACCTCGATAGATTGCAATTTGCCTACTTTACACCCACGCTTGGGTCCCAACGTTTGCACTAGATGCCAGAAAGGTTACACCCAACAAAACTGCCCAGCGGTGTCGTGCACACCTTCCCACGCACCCAGGGATTCCTCGGAGACAGATAAACAGTCAACGGCATCCGCGGCAACGCCCGATCAAACAAAACTTTGGCCGGTACTGGACCAAAATATTGATTCAGGTCTTATCAACGCAGTTGCATTGGGCCCACATTGACGAAGGACTCGTTTCATGGTATTTCTGCTTTTATCGTTTGTTTTTAATTCAACAGATAAAGAAGTTTTGCTCGTTGCGTGACGCGCAGTTTTCGGTTGAATGGTCGAATTTATACATCGTTTTCGCTTTTTCTTGTCACTGCGTCTTGGTATCGTGCATGTCCAGACACGCGTTTAAATGGTTAGTATGCACAGAACATGTGTTTGTAACGTTCGACATTTTCAATTGATCTCTGCCGTTTCCATCAAGTTTTAAATTAGTTCAATTTTTTGTTCGATTTAAGCCGAAATTTCATGGCTGTCGCATCAAGTGCTATCATGTACAACCCGACTTTGGTATACTGCCTCAATAACCACCCCCACTGTTTTACGAATCTTAAGCGATAAAAACACCTCGTTTTACAGTTATGTTTTTTTCGCCTAAAAAGCTGTAATGTTGGCCATTGTACTGATTCTTTGCAAATTTCGACGCTCCTAAAGTTTCTTTATTGTTATAAAAGATTCATGCGCATTGATTGGCGTTTGCGCATTCCCGTATCTAATTTTAGTTCCGTCTTGCGGCCTGGCCCCCTTGTATAGAAGTGGAAGCACTCGAAAGTAAGGTCTGAATGCCGTAGACGCCCTTGGTACGCTCCTGTAACATACGAGTGTCTATTTGATTTTATTTCTGGAACCGAACACGCGCGAACGCGTGTTCATCGTCTGCTCGCATTGTGTGTGCTTACCTCAGAACGGAAGCCCCGACACATGAGCCTTGTATAACATTATCATCGAATTCGGAACTACCTTTAAGAATGTGGGCGTTGTCCACATATTGCGCTTTGTTTACGTTACCATTGCGTCGACACCTTCGCCCCTCTCGTTCACTTCTTTTATTTTCTTACCCTGCGGTATGGTTCGTGACGTCATTTCGTTTCCCTACAGCGCCATTGAGTATATAGTTGCACCATCGGTCGTCATTTCTGCTTCTTTTCGATCGAAGCTTATCGTATTTCAGAGCCAAACAAACTCGGACGAAATTGTTAGAACGGAAAAGTACAAGTTTAATCCTATTTTACGTCACCCGACTCAATCCTCAAACTGAAGGTTTATTGCGCTTTAACTTGGCGTCAGTATTCGTAAAACTGTAGGGTAAAATGCCAAAGCGCTGCCCCCAAATAAATAATGCATGATCAAAACAACAGCAGCAGACTAAGAAAGTCCGTAGTTTTAACGTGAAACAAACAACAAACTGTGTATTGCTTAGTAAATTGTTTGTCTGATTTGAACGTTTTGAACCATTAAATCTAAAATCGTATGGGGCTATTTTTGTTTTACTTTTGGGGTGGTATTTTACGTACACGTCAGTAAGATATTCTCATATTCTGTGGCGGAAAATCCGTCATGTTATGTAAACTGTCGTTCTTTGAATACCAATGTTTGGCCCGCTATAATATTTGCTTTTATATAAATATGGTTTAAACTGAAATATCAGTGTTGTCAGACGATGCCTCCTTATATTATTTCACTGTATCTCGCTTTTTTCACCCGCTTTTCGGTCATCACTTGGATCGTATAAATTTGCTGTGTTAGTGTTTCGGTGGCGATGGTGCTTTCTTGCAGTCGTGCCGCCAAACTCTGCCGTTTTGATTTTCTATTTAGCGCACATTCGGAATACAATACATCGCTCATTGATTGTAAGCGGAACTTAAGCTTTACTACGACATCCTGGTAAGATACAATCGATGGTTTGCTTAATCTTAACGTTCTTGTACGTCAAAATCGTTTAGAGCATTGATTGTCTCCCGGGGACCGCAGGCGTTAAATTAATAGTAGCTTGCAGCACCAACTGTGTCGACCTTGAGAATGTATTTCCCACGGGAAAGATTGAAATTACTATGGAAACTTTTGATTGGTTGACTACTTTTGACCCGCCGTTCATGTTTGCTGTGGTAAAGGTTCTGCGGCAAACTCCATAAAAACAGTGGGAGTTGGTATAAAAATGCATAAGCCTTTATTGCAACGCATTACGGAAAGCTGTCAAACCAAATGTTCATTGCATTTTACACATTCTTTATTTAATGCTGGTACAACTACGCCTATACGTAACACAACATGTTATAAAAAATATGCTGGTCGTAATGTTTCTTGATTTGAATAACAAAAATGTTGTTCGTAAACAGCTCCCAGCACATTGTTTACGCTGTTATTTGTTGAGTTCGCACTCTGATTTCAACCAAAAATGCATAGGTGGAGGTGCCAAGGGTTTTATTGAAGTTTAGTTGCACATTAGCCGTTGAATTTAAGTCACTTGGTTTACCCGTCGTTTAGTAATCAGTAAATAGTAACAATAATTCGTTGGGCCGACGTATTTTTTTATCTTTTAAAATAAAACACTTTTTTTCGTTAGGAAACCAAGGAGTGGCTTTGACGCTTTGTTGTTTTGCTACTAAAACCTGGCGCGTCCATACTCAGCCTTATCTTGGAGTTTTTTAGATTAAATTTTTTGCATTTAAGTACGCTCTATATTGTGTCTTATAGTCTTTCTGAGAGCGAAATAGCGTAAACTGTGCACAAACATTAGTTTTTATGTAGATCATTTCAGCGTTTCCAGGAATTCAATGTGTACCACACACGCAACATACACTGTCGGTTTAAATACACATTGCGATTACAACGAGGCAGAGCCCCCTGAACGTTGCATGACTTAAAACAAAAATATTTACCAACGCAGTGGATTACGTCATGGCATGTTTTTAAAGCCTTAACCACCGATCAACCGTGTGTGGCTGAACATCTACGTGATTACTGACATGGAAATCCCATGTTCTAAGTTGACGTCACGCGCCACCTTTTGCAGTTTTAAGCTGTCGACAAGCAGTGTTTTGATTTGTCTTACGTAAAGGTTTCCAAACATCGATGAGCACTACTCTTTGTGAATGTGCGGTTCACCAGACCGTGTAAACGTAAACTACTTGCGCCCGACTCAAAATCTTCGTAATGTCTATAGAAATGTTGTAAGTTTTTTATTTCTTTTGGCGGTATAAACATTTCTGCTCATTTCAGGCTTTTTTGTCATCTGCGACTATCGTTACAATCATTGATTTAAATCCGACAATGTAATTAGTATCGATTTAGTTATTATTTTCAAATTAAAGTGGCACACAAAAGTACAAGTAGGATAAATCCATATTTTGTGCTCAGCGAGTGAGGAAATTGCGTCACGCAAGTGAATACCGCCACCTTGACATGAGTCATGCTTATACCCAAAGCATTCTCTAGTAAAGAATCGACAACAAGATATATTATGGTGGGGTAAGATGGGACGTGTTTTCAGTCAATTTTCTCGTCACATTTGGTGGGAAACAAAACGTACATTAGTGCCGGGTCATTTTGAACCACTTTCACCAGAGTCCGAATATAAAACTGTTCATATATACCATATATATAGACAAAGCGTACGTTTTATACATTGTTTATATACAAACTTTAATTTTTACTATACCTGACATACGCACAGAAATAAAAAGTAGAACGCGCAACCGTGATGCATTTTTTTCTAATCACGTGACCGCCAAGTCCGATCCCATTTCCCTTGGTCTCCATTGTAAAGGATAGGCGCACAATAGTTTTAGGAAGATTAACTGTTTTTTTAAACTACGCCAAATATTCTAGTAAATTGGGCCAGTTTAGTTATTTGTTAGGTAAACGATTAGACTTTAGCGCTTGTTCAAGAATTTTAAATGTTTAATAAATATAATTAAAAACGTTTAAACCAACAGTTTGTTAGAAACATATATATATATTTGGTAATAGTTATTTTTCTCTATAACTTTAAATTAAGTGAAAAAAACGAAGAATAACTACATTAAACGCTCTGGATTCCATTGGCTACAATAGTAAACGTGATTGCCTTGCGGTCACGTGATTGTTGCAAGAGAGAGAGTGCATATTAGTTCTCTCTTTGACTGAGAATGGAAATGCGCGTTATATTTTTTGTTTCTGTAGGTATTTATTAGACTCAGCAGGTCTTTGCCAGAAAAAAAAACAAATGTGACTGCATTTAGTTACAACCCATTTAGTGTTAAAATTTTTTTTAGAAGGGTTAGTTTTTCAAATTTGTAAAGTCGGCGTTGCAGCATGCTGGACTACGAATTATGGTATCTAACTATCTATGGTGGCAGCATAGAGAATTATAATATATTTTAGTTCTCTATGGTGGCAGTTTCCAAAAAAATTAAATATTGTCCGGCGC
This sequence comes from Ciona robusta, assembly GCF_009617815.1. NCBI lineage: Eukaryota > Metazoa > Chordata > Ascidiacea > Phlebobranchia > Cionidae > Ciona > Ciona robusta. The sequence continues at coordinate 1,780,226 of NC_143242.1, read as the reverse complement.
CGTGGCGTAGTGGTTAGCGCGCCTGCCTCTAACCCAGAGGTAATGGGTTCAAGGCTCGTCGCTGCTACCATTGTGGGCGTATGTGTCCTTGGGCAAGACACTTAACGGCAATTGCTCCAACCCAGTGGTCACTAATGGGTTGTCCAAATTATCAGCCATACATAAAAATGAAAAAAAATCCCCAAAAAAAATAATCACCCACAAAGTAACATACTTGGTAACTCCGGCCACGCGAGCCATCCGGCCACGCCGGCCACGCGAGGATAAAGTAAGTTTCATTCATTCATTCATTCATTCATTCATTCATTCATTCATTCATTCATTCATTCATTGTAGTATTTCTACTTTCTAAATTGACCACTTGTGGCGCACATTTCAAAAATGTGTCGGTTGTTGCCGTAGCGCAAAAGATTGTTTATTTGTTTTTTATACGTTTGTGGTGAATGTTCATGTCAAAGCCACACAAATTTCAGCAAAGAACAATTGCCTTTTAATTTCTTCTTTTTGGTTTTCTGTCTATTAAGGTTTATTACAATGTTGCCAGTAAGAACACAACTAGATTTACTACAAACCATAGGTAAACGATTTTTACATCGTAATATAAGATGGACGCAGGAAGATTGCCGGATCCCTTCTATGTATGAAAACATTGATGTTCCGGAGACAGAGAGAGCGTTACCCTTAGTTGCAAAGCAGCCAGATGTTCCTCCAAAAGATCGCAGAAAAAAGATGTACTTGATAAGAGGTTGCTGCTTTGGAGAAGATGCTCAGTTGAAATATGGTCAATACGGAGTAGTTGCCTTAAGTGGAGGCTTCTTCAAAATTGGAAACTTTAACTTTATGATGCAGAGAGTGAACAAGTTTATTAAGAAGAAGCCTTTGTTTGCTAAGTGGAGAATTCCGGCTCCTTACCATGCAGTAACTAAACATCCTTTACAAGCTGTCATGGGAGGGGGTAAAGGAAAAATTGACCACTATGTTACACCTGTTAAAAGTCGACAAATCATACTAGAAATTGGGGGAAAGGCTGAGTTTACCGAAATTTACCCATTACTGAACAGTTTGGCAGTTGTGATGCCGGTGAAGGCACTTCCTGTAGATGCGGAAATGTTGCAAGCGATGTATGATGAAGAGAGAAGGATAGAAGAAGAAAACGAAAACTTTTTCACATTTCGGGAAGTTATAGAAAAAAATATGCAAGGAATACGCAGCAAAATGTCTAAGCGTGATTTTAAGCATTATGGTAAAATGAGATAAGCATTTCATTGGATTACAAATTAACTGCCATTTACTCTGCTAATGCCAACAATTTTATTGATGATTTATTTGCGCCTTCCATTATAAATTAAATTGTGTTTTACATGCAGGATTTAGGGTTTTACGCCATGGCTGTGTTTGAAGTGTATTCAATACCAATAGTGAACCGATACAAGACTAGCATTTGTTCTAAAGCTGCGCTATATATATTATGCTCCTTGGTGCTGACATTTATTCCACCTCTGCTAATAGCATACAGAAGTCAAGGTTTTTGGATGACCACCAACACGTATGAAGAACAGCCTTCTGTGAGGTTCAAAAAGCAGGTTTTATTGATTGTAGACACCCAACAACCTGGTGAATTTCTTGCATGGAGCACCTACAGCAACTTTAACAATATTGTCCAAGACAACTTAAGAATTCCACTTGTTACATCTATAGAAACGGATACTAATGGAGACGGAATATTGGATCAATTAAATTTTACAGCACAAGTTCCTCTTTCTACCTCAGAAGATGTCACATCTCTTCAACTTCTTCTCTTCTTTGATTATCGGCTGTTTCGGATGTCCACATTTCAGATGGAGTCCCTCGCGTACATCCGACACTCATCTGTATCCACAGGATCTTCATTCACCAGCTTTGGCGAACTTAAACTTCACCAAAAAACTCCGCTGCGACACAGAGGGGTAGATGTGAGGTACAACACCTCAATAGTAGACTCTGCAAGTCTTTCAGCTTCTACATATGATCTTACCAACATATTTAGGTCCTACAACCAACGCAACATCACCACAATTTTCCCAAATAATTACCCAGTTTGGAAATCTGGTCGTGGTGCGACCCAACCCTTTACAATACAAGTTATCATTGATTACCCAACCGAGACCATCATTTATCAGCCTGGGTTTTGGGAGCTTATTAAGTGGGGTTGGGTACAATATGTTACAATATTACTTTTATTTCTTTGGGTGTTCAGGGAAATCAACACAGTTGTGTTCAGCAGTAAAATGTTTAAAACAGTCATCGATAGACCAAAGTTAAAGCAACATTAATTTAAAGATCTGATAAAAAGCAGGAATATTCTGATTATAATGTCTTTGTCATATATTATATGTTTGTTACATTTTAGACTATTTTTTAACTCATTTTCGAGTGTGATAAATCCACGAACTGAGAACAAACACAGATTATTTGTTCAATTAAAGTTTGTAATTAGCTTTAATTGTATTAATGTTGTATTTCTTCCATATATTTTACCACTGTTAGTCGTTACAACATTTTAGACTTTTTTGTATTTTTCTAGAATGTAATTAATAGTGTACACAATATGAATGTATTTTTATAACAAACTTTACCATTTGAAAGATTGTTGTTTTAACGTTAATGATTAGCAAACCGTGGCCAAGGTTCATGCATTGAGTAAACAGATGATTGCCACAATTTTCGCGATGACGAAATCGTGCGCATGTACGTTCGTGTGTGTTATGATGTCTGAGAAAGGAAATGTAGATTGTGGCGTTCAAAGTTTTAATCTAGTATAAACTAACAACGTATGACAGCAACGTTTAGCTCAAAAACTGTTAGGATTTAAATTGGTAATTTAGCGGTTAGTACGGCAGATGCAACGGCCATGCTTTTTATTTCTACGCTTTTTGATATCGAGGTATACTCTGGGGAAATGGCTTAATCAGTAACGCAAAGAGAAAAGAGTACCAGGCCCTACCAACCAGGGACCTATCAGCTTGCATATAGATTTTAAATCAATAAAGTGTATGCGTAGTGATGTAATGCAACCAATTGGCCGGCGGTTGTGTTTCTGAATCAAAGTCAATTGTTCACATTGTCGGTTTATATTCGACTGGAAATATCGCAAAATAGACTACATAAAAGGCAGTACTACAGAATTGTCTATTTAACTGGCTTAATTAAGGATGGTAGAAATAGCTCAAGCAGTTATTACATACAGCATATGAGACCGCGGTACAAATCGTGAAAACAGTTCGTGTTGGGTTCATTTGAAATAATTATAGACTTCCTGTATGCCGAGGGAATCATTGCTTTATAGCGTTTTGTTGCTCATACTGCGTAAGCTCAGTTGTGGCTTAACTTTTAAGATGACACGTCAGGTAACAGTGCGTGGGTAAGCGGCTGTTTGTATATAGTAACAAGTAAATATGATACTACTGGAGTCAAATTAGGAAAGGAATTAATATACACAGTTTGTAGTTTTTTACCAAGAAGTTAAAGTAAATTGAGTAGAAAGAACATAGGCAAAAGTCGATTGGTTTAAACGTAATTCTTCACGCTTGCGGTATTTTTCCAACAGATCCATAAGAGCATTTTATTTTCGCTGTTTTTTATTAATAATTTGCGTAATTAATCATACAACTAGAGTGAATTCGGACCGAATATGCAATTTACAACATGAAGAAACACGGGTGGTAATAACTTTGAATTTAAATGATGGAGGCCATATCGGAACATGGAAGTGATTCACTGCAAAACAGCGAATTTGATTCTCTTGGGCCTTCTCCTACTCGAAATGGAAGCGAAAAGGGTAATGCACCAAAGGTTCCCAAACGTAGAAGCACAATGAAACGTGTAGCTTCCAGGATACAACGAGCGACATCGAGTTCATCGCTATGGGGGCAAAATAACAGCCCTGTTACTGTTGACATTCCGACTGACGGCGAAGGTATATATATTTATGAAATTATATCACGTTTCAAGTAAGATCAAATCTTTGTACAGTTTTTAAGTCGGTGGTCGAAACGGATGGAATATTTAAATCAAAAGAGAAAAGCAAGAAGGTAATTTCGCTACCGTAGCAATAGGTGCAATAGAAGAATACAGGTGCTTTTTAACATCAAAAACACAGATGCAGAACGACTATTTTATCTTGAACATTACTTTTTGTGTAAAGGTCGCGCCAGAGATTAAGCTGACCACTGCAGCTGATGCTTCTCCTACGAACGTAGTTTCACCGAAAAAGAAGTCCCGCAAAGGAACCATGACTAATAAAATGAATCCATTTGGTCAAAGGATGCGACGTTCAAAGTCTGTGATTGAAGAAACCACTATTGCACATCAGCAGATAGCAGTCCCGATAATTTCTAATGAGCTAAATTATCAAGGTAATCCGCAAATTATCGACGACAACGCCAGTATTGTAATTTTAAAAATCAATATGTACTTAATAACTTGATTTTAGACGTAAATCAGTTTAATCGCGATTTACATATTTATTAGAAATTGCCGAGGAGTTGAAGCAAAACGAGTTGGAAGTAAATGAAGATCGGAAACGTGCTCCCACTCAGTCATGGGTCATGGAAGTCGAATACGGAAAGGCTGACATTGATTCAGTTGAATATGGCCATGACATTATTATTCAAGAAATAGAAAGCGGTTTCTTTTTGGGACCAGTTTTAAGGTAAAATTTGGACGCCTACTCCCCATAAATTTTATGTTTTTCTGACAACCATAGTCGTAGAACTATTTGTCGAAAATACCGTGGTTTACCAATGAAAATTTGTTTTAAAGGTGAGGTAGATAGTAGACAATAGTATATAGTGATTTATGTTTTGAAATTTAAATAGTTCATGCTTTTATATTAATTACGGCACGTAAAATGTTTAACGCACTTATTACATTTTCGATATTCGGATTTTCCGTAAAGGGCAGCTGGTTCAGTGGCGAAACAACCGCGACTGATACATTATTTTTTGTTTTGACCGCTTATTACACAAAGTGTACCAGAAGTTTAAGTAAGATTGGTTCAAACATAAGACAGTAAAAATGCTGGCAGTTTAGTGCCCTGAACTGTAGCAAACAAATGTGAAAAAGAAAAACGGCCGAGACAAACAGGTAATGGCGTCCTTGGTATTCACGGATGGCACAGTAGATAAAACCGAAACTTCAACCGAGCAAGAAACCAAAACTGACCGAGAGCATGAGCGAATATTAAACGAAATAGAAACAACAGATACCGCCTTTATTGGTGCCTCATTAAGGTTTGTTTGGTGATCAAACTGAGTTTGTTGAAATCTGAAAGAAACTAGTAAACCTTAGAATATGCTGTTGAGTGTTTTGTTATTGTAAAGTGTAGAGTCCAAAGTATGTTACTGTTTAGTGTAACATAAAATGTATTGAATATGGTTGCTTAATCATGCTATTTTTACACTATACTACAATGGCCATGGTAAATACTGTGAATGTTGTTCTTTTACTCTTACATTATGTAACTTTCAACTTAAAAGTATAAATGAATGTTACTTGCTTTTTCCTCGCACGATGGTACAACAACAGTTGTTATAACACGGATGTTTTCTTTTATACGGTAATACTGCCGCTGGTGACCAGTGAAAATTTTGGTTTCAAAATGTTCCTTGTGTCTCCCTGATACCCGCTGTATAATTTTTTTTTTTTAAAGTCGGGCGATCGTGTCTAAAACTAACTTTGAAAATGTGGAAAAACATGCTGTGTCACCGTAATTCGCCTGACTTGTGTATGGTTAACGATATGTTACGTCACAATAGCGATATGTTACCTCACAGTAGTAACATATTACGAACGTTACAGCACGTTATAATCTTGTTTTTCGCACTGTTTTATGCTAGGAAAAGCCCCAAGCCCCAACCCTTATCCCAACCCTAACTTTTACTTTTAACCCCCAACCCATAAATCCTCCAAAAAACTAACAAATTACGTAATCTGTAACGTTAAAATCAAACGTGGTAATCCGCATTCTATGACGTAATAATCTTACCTTTGTTTAATCCATGATGGCTCGTGTGGAAAATACGGTGACGCAGCACAATTTCGCGCATTTTCAAAGCGGCAGTATTACCCTTTTATACACCTCATGCTTACTTACAAGTTACTTACTACCCATGTAACTTTGTGAGTGGTGTTTATTGTATATGTCTGTCAATTTGGACAACCCATTAGTGACACTGGGTTGTAGCAATTGTGGTTAAGTGTCTTGCCCAAGGACACATACGCCCACAATGGTAGTAGCGACGAGTCTTGAACCTATAACCTCTGGGTTAGCTTTGGCACCGGTGAAGAATCCTCTGGTATATAACACAATAGGCTGGTGGATTTACCTATGTTACCAAGTTAAATTAATTTAATTTGTTTTATCCGCAGGGCTGTGTATGAAGGAAATGACCACGCAAAGTTTTTGGATCGGCTTGATTGTAGAATTAAGCAACATGACCGAGACATTGAGAGGATGTGTAACTTTCATTACCAAGGCTTCATTGAATCAATTACAGAACTTATAAATGTTAGAAGTGATGCAGAGAGATTAAAAGTAAGTTACATTTACATGTTGGTATATTGGAATAGTCTTGTTGCAGAAAGAGTTTAGCTTTGGTAATAGTCATGGGTTAGTTGCTAATTGGTATCTGTTTAGATATATTCTAAGAGCATACTTTCAAAGGGTATCGGGCATTCTTCATATAAAAACGTCCTTTAAAAGCAATCATTTTGCAAATTCACAAATCCTGAAATCACATAAGTAGTAATACAATTGGCTACTGATCTTCAGTAAGTAATACTTATTAACTACCACACATCTTCAATCTTTTTTACTTACATTCCATGCAGAACCAAACACTGATTATCAACAAAGAATTGCAAGAATCTGGTAAAGAAGTTGCAAGAAAAAGTGACGACCTGATTCAATGTCAGTTGCAGCAACGAAATGTAGCTTCTGCTATTGAGAAGTTATCCATGTGCTTACCTGTGCTGCAGATGTATGCCAAGATGTGTGAACAAATGAAAGCTGGAAGGTAACTAACTAGTAATTTCTAAAGTTTGGTAGTGAGTTTGCCGACTGCGGATGTTGATCGTGGAGGTCAGCTCCAACTTGAATGCAATGATGATGCAATTCAGGTTTAAAAATATATTATTTTTAGATATTACTCTGCATTGAAGACCTTGGAACAATTAGAGCACACACATCTTCCACTTATCTTCCAATATCGCTTCTGTGAGATCATGAAGAACAACATCCCAAAGATTAGGGAGGAGATCAAAGATGTTTCTATGAAAGAGTTAAAGGACTTTCTGGAAAGTGTAAGGAAGAACTCGGATAAAATTGGGATGGTTGCCATGAAACAGGTGGAGTTTTTGACTGTGTTGTTTAATACAATGCCCAAAGAAATGCATTTGTCTTTGGGAAATAACATGTTAAGCAAATTGTTTGTTTGGTATGCATATCAACAATGAGATTAAGGTATCTTTTAAATTTAATTTTTTATTTAAAACTTAGCCCAAAAACGTGTGAGAGATTAAATGAAATATGTATATATTAATATATATATACATATATATATATATATAGGCTTTATGTATTATATGTCATATATGTTAATTATAGGTTGAAAAAGAGAGAGGAGTTCACCTGGTCAGTAACCAACAGAGCGACAAATCAGTGTCTGAAGATGAGAGTCCTGCAGAGGCAGATTTGCCCGCTTATGATTACAAAGATCGGTTACGACAGCAAAAGCTTGCGCAGAACAAACTGTCTAATGTTGTAAATGGGGAGTTAAAATGGACAACTGCCAATGTAAACCAGTCAGCCTCACCAAAACCACAACGGAAATTAAACCCATTTGAAGATATATCAGATGGAGAAGACGATAAAGATGAACGAAACCCCTTTGAGAATTCAAACCCATTTTCGACTTCGGATAACCCTGTTGATACAAACCCTTTCTCTGTAGAAGAACATGTACCATTAGTGAAGCCCCGGGCAGGAACCTATGTGAACCATTCGCTGGTAGATGAGTTTACCACAGGTGCTGATATGAACTCAGAGAATGATGGAAAATATGAGGTAAGCTGTATTTATGATTTTCTTGTTTTAATTATTTCACATTATAGAACGGTATTAGAAAATTCGGAATTAATTCTCACAGTACTTTGTTTTTGTCAGTATTTATAAGTTTGTGTACCGGTGTAAAGTATTGTAAGATAACAGATCTTGGTATGGGCTCATCCTTTTGCGTTTTAACACATTGTTTAGTTGTTTTACTAAACGGTATGCAAGTTTCCTGTGATGAACAGTTATAAAACCTTACCACTTTGTCTACAGTGCTGCATTAAATTGTTTGTACTTTGTTTGAGAACAAATACCATTGTTTAATTTAATGTTTACATTTCGAAATGTAAACCTCTGTTTATAATATAGTCCTGGTGAAGCAATTATCTTTAAGTCAACAACTAACTTACAGTACAAGTTTAAACTAAGTTTCTCCTAGGGTGCGTTTACCTTTAAAGCCATTTTTATTATAATATTCATGCCCTACCTTGCATTTTGTGTATCACACAAATTGATTTACCTTTTATTTCATTTTATATTATTTACAACATGGTTGGTACTAGGCTGTGAATCCATTTCTAACGGATAATCAAGAAAGTGGGAACCCATTTTTAATTGACCAGTCATTGAGCAATGGTGCTGTTGAGACAGAACAAACTAAAACGGAAAGTCACTCAAACCCTTTGGAAAATACAGAAAATGTCGAAAATTTTGCTTTGGTAATTGTGGATAAGAGTGCTAATGGTGGAAACCCGTTTAAAATTGAGAAATCTGATGAAAATCCCTTCGAAACTGAGGGGTCGGTTCATAATCCATTTTCGGGCTCTTCCAATTCTCATAATCCATTTGAAACTAAATTAGGTATTGAAAATGTAGTAGATAAAGAAGAAAAAGTTATAAATCCTTTTAAAACAAATGAAACAACGGTGAAGGAACTGAAGACAAAAGTTGAATTTAATGCTCACACGACAGACACTGAGGACAGCAATCCATTTTCACAAACTGAAAATATTGTCAACCAAACAGAACACACAGATAAAGTTGATAAGCCAATTTCAATGGTAACAGATACAGATGTTAAAGAAATGATGGCAGATATACCCTCACCATCAGTGAAGGCACCCCCAAGACGCAGGAAGAAGCGAGCACTTATTTTTCCCCCAGGCCAAACACAGGAAAACTCCACAGAAAATCAAGAACAAACAAATCCTCAAAATGGTGATTTGAAATCAGCACATCCTGAAAGCCATGAGGTTCAAGTTACTACTGAAACATCTAAAACCGAGGAGTTCCTACCTGCAGAAAACAAACAGAAACTGCCATTGAAAAACCAGCAACATCTTCCAGATGAAAGTTGTCATGGCAACGGTAGTGACATCCAGCATTTATCTTCAGCTGAAGTATTTGAATCTGATAATGTCAATCTGACTCACACTGATGATGGAAATCAAAAAGAATATGAGTTTGTTAAGCAAGGTGAAAATGGGGTGCCTGTTTATGATCTTAGACATAAAGAAATTCAGGAAAAAAGAGCAAAACTAACAGAAGATATGCTCTCTCCCAAATGGAGGAAGATTAATGAATGGAACATGCCTCGTATTTATCAAGTATGTGATGCAAGAAGATCAATATCATGATCATGACATGAGTGATTCAATCAAGAAAACTTAATTAATAATTAAAAATTAACACTGTAAGGAAACTCTTAAATGGCAGAAATTGACAAAACCTGGCAATCAAATGTGTTTAAAATTAAATATACAGCACAGTTTATTTAAATACTAAATGAGCTGCTCTGCATAATAAACTTATTTGCAGAGTGATGTGTTTTAAACAGACACATGGTTATATAATTAAAAAAATGATTATTTGTCATATCATGAGCATTGATTAATTTGTAAACGTCATGTCATACCGTTGCTGTATTCTTAAATCTTAATTAAAATTATACAGAGCTAAATCAGATTACATTGATTACTAATATGCATTTTTTTGCATATGTAAATGAAATTGTTATTACTTTTTGGTATAGAGGTTGTATCAGTTGACAATTATTATGATTATGGGTACACTTTATAATGATTTATTAAATTTAAGTATGATACCCATTTGACTGTGAAAAGAAATTTTGAGATGACGTAATTTTCCTTTTGAATTATTCAGTATTTTGACTTTATAATAAAGTGGTTTGGAATTTGGATCAGAGAATCCAAACAGTTTCAGTCTTTTTGTAATCAATTAAACTTTCAACATATAAACCACATTGAGTTCCCATCTATACTATAATACTGTTGAACTACAAGCAAGCTACATCTCACATGCTAAATCTGATGTTTTAAATATCAGTTTGTTTTCTTAATTTATTATTGTGAATTAATATATCACTAAATGCCTTGCTTGTCCAGCCATTTAAATATAAAGAAATTTATCGTTTATAAGATCTTTCAGCATTGATTATTGTTACAGTACATTTTTTAATTCTGATACACCAAATGCAGTCCTCTAATTTAAACATGATTTACTCAACAATTATTCCAAGCTATTAAATACCTAACTGACAATTCTTAACAGGATTTATCGGCATCTGATTTGGTTGATTTCTCCCCAGTGTATAAATGCTTACACATTTTCGGTCTTGTTGGTGCACAGGCGCAGTTTGAAACATATTATCGCACCCAGAGGAAAAACCAGGCACGTCTCGTGCTTGAACCTCCAGCAACACTGCAAGATAACCCTGAAGCTTTTGCGCAGTACTTCTATCAAATAGTAGGGTAAGTGGTACCAGTGTATGGTTTTATTAAAATATCTGACTGGAGCTTAAGAGTAAAATAATCATTTTTGAAACAAATCAAAATATAGACTGAATATTGGTGTAATGATGAGATATGTAGTGCATAATTGCACTTACAGACTGGCAATTTGAACTTTTTTAAACATGTTGGTTTTAATGAAAGGGTGAATAAGTGTAATATTTATTCTGCACATATCACATAATAGATTAATTATGGCTTTAGCTGATATACAATGCAGCTTTAATTTCAAACTTTTATTTTCAGATTCTTTGTAGTTGAAGACCATGTTTTACACACAGCAACCAACCTTATAAGTCGGCAAGTGATGGATGATTTATGGGAAATGGCTTTATCTAAGCTGGTAGCTGTGCTTCAAACAGACTCAGTATGTTCTATTTGCATGGAATAATTCATAGTAACCTTATGTGTTTGGCTTGTTTACTACTAATGCCCCACTGCTGCACCTATTATTAATAAGCAAGATGAATTATAATTAATATTATATTTCACAGGGTTATTGTAGTGATGCAGTTTCAATGATGAAAGTCAAGAATTTAATTGTTATTTTCGCCGATACATTAAAGGTAAAATAGCGTATGTATAGTTAACATTAGCCTATTTTATACATACTAGAATTCCTAACACTTTCGGTCCCACACTAATTTGAACTATCGGAACTATCGGACACTGGGTGCCGCACGAATTTTGGATTTTATTAAATTTTAAATAAGCCATGAATTGCAATTGAAAGTTGCAAATTATACAACAGTAAGCAACAGGAATCCAAGAAACAGTGACATATCCATGTTATCCCGTTTGTGTGGACGTATAACATCACTACCAATGTATCCATAACTTCACTTTTCTTCAGAGCCATAAGAATAAGAATTGGACAAAACAAAACTTCATAACATCATAATTGTAATGATCAGACACTAAATCATTGAAGTTTGAACCATTATCCGTAATTATTCCAGCAGTGGCAGCAGTGAAACATTGTAAACTAGTAATATTGCGTAAAATATACTTGAAATCGTCAGAAACAGCTGATCGCAGAGTTACAAGCCAATTGGTCAAAAATAACGTAATCTCAAAGCAGACGTTCGCATTTAGTCTCAATGCAGCCTAGATCGAGCGTACGTATATATACGTGGTTTACTATAAGTTTAAATGCAACGCGGCACTCGTAACAATGAAAAAATGGTAAAACGTTGTATACGTGTGGTGGCACCGCGAACCATTGTTACTTAAACGTATATATACGTAGATTGGCGCCGAAAGTGTTAAGCGATAATATTGAGTTATTATGTTGGTCTTATCTTTTATACGGAGATTTTTTTTTCGTTTTGATAAAACATTGCTTAACATCTACACTCCTAACCAGGCTTACGGATTCTCAGTGGGTCGCTTATTTGGACTTCTAATGGAGATGCGAGACTCCTATGGAGAAATATTATTAAAACATTGGTCAAAAAAATTCTCAGATATATTTGATGAGGATAATTACACAGCAATGGTGTTGGAGGATAATGGTGAAGTTCAAGCTTTGTTTGAGACCTTTCCTTATGAAAGTAAGTTGTGTGGACCCTAGCAGAGAGGGCTGTTTTGCTGTCATGACAGCCCCCTCCCCCCAAGCAGCCAGAAAGTACTAAGACGCACACACACGCATTGCATTCAATTTCACCTCAAGTCATTATTTTAATTTGATCAACTAACAATGATGTTCTAAAGCATTTTAAATGTTATAGTTTAAATCAACTATTTCTTTACTACAGGTCCTGGTTTTGAAAATGAGAAGTTCCCTCGTAAATTACCTTTCTCTCTGTTTGTTCCTCGTATTTTCACTGAAATGAAGAGATTTATTTTATCCTGTCTCAAATATTGTGAAGATTTACATTTAAGGTAAGTTCATCTATAATATTAGTTATCAGTACACAGTTCTGCAGTGCTGGTGTATTATCAGCATCCTCATGAAATGCATTGGAGCTGTCAATGTTTTAAAAGAAAAGTAACGGCGTAAAGACAAAACTTATTTGATATTAGAGCCAGGGAAAAATATTAGCAAAGGTAACCTTAGCATGAACTTGCTACACCACTGTCACTGTGTAAACCTATAATTTTATCAATGGCAACACATCTAAAGGGAGAGAAAAACTAATAAAAGTGAAAAAGTAGTGATATAATATGGTTTTACCCTCCCAATAATATTTATTTGTCTGCTACTGAATGTGGGTGTTCATTAAAACCTCCCTTTACTCAATGCATGAAGTCAGTTCATTCTTCCTACCTTATAAAATTTAAATGGAAGGAAGTCGCTTTCAACAAGCTCTCTGTATACAACCTGCGATATTATACGCAACTCAGCTGATTCTGATTTGAAATATCCTATTGCCACTACCCTTGGCATTTGTTTGGAATTTTACCCCGTTATTTCAGTTATTTTAAATACTGTATATGTATAAATATTTTTATATTGTAAGCTGTAAAAAGTTAATCTTGCACTTGATAAAAACAAGTCAAATTTGGAGTAACTGATCTTCTGGAGATACTTTTTATTAAAAATTCACATTTTCGGCACAAATTCATACACAAATGTATTGTACCAAAATAATTTACTCAAACATTTTATGTTTGGTACTAAATGCAGCATACTAAAGCTACATTTTGCAGCACAATTTATCTTGTATTGTTTATTGTATAGAACTAAGGAATTTTCTCTTGCCCACATTTACCCATATCACTAACCTAAACATACCCACCCAGTTCCACAGAGGTAGATGACATGATAAGGAAGTCCACCAACCTTCTTCTAACAAGGACACTCGCATCCAGTTTACAAACTTTGGTTCAAAAACCTTCTCTTGGTCTTACTGAGGTAATTTATAACTTAACAAATGCACTAATATTACCTAATATGCTACAACTGTAAGACACAATCTGTCTTTACATAATGTCTATGTAATAAGACATAGGTCTCTTTTATAATGTTTTAAATAACTGTAGTCAGAAATAACTTATTTAGTCTCTTTTCCAGCTTATTTTAATGTTGTTAGGTATAGCAGGGTGGGGAAAGATGGGACACCTATTTGTTCTACTTTCTTATCACATTTGGTAGTAAAGAAAAAACCTTGAAAGAATTATAAAACTGATCCCCACAACTCCTGTAGACCGTTGTTAAATATATAAAATATGATCAGGATATTTGGATATTATATGCGAAAGATGTCCCGTTTTTCCCTACCCTACCATATATACTTACTAATATTTTATAAACCTAGTATAATGTTTAGAACAACCATTATTTTTAAACCTAATATTCGTAGTTGACAAGGAAAAATGACTCATGCAACTGCAGAATTTATGCTGCATAGTCCACTGCTAAATCAAGGCATAACCACCTTCTACTTCACAGTTGGTACAGATCATTGTAAACACCACACACTTAGAAAACTCATGTCATCATATAGAAGATTTTGTTCATTCTATCACTGGTGTGAGGGTAGGCAGTGCACATTCTGCCAAACTTGTTGGTGTATCTACATTTAAAGATGCTCGGAATGGTACAGAAGCACAAGTAAGTTTTTGGAGTTTTAAATGAATTAAATTAGAATAGATAAGGTACTTTTATATAAGATAGAAAATGCTGAATGGACTATATATGAATGGTCTATATAGAAAATATAAAATGATTAATTTATGTATCCTCACAGATATACAGCAAACTGAACAGCAAAATTGATGAGTTTTTTGAGCTTGCTGAGTATGATTGGGGAGTAAAAGAACCACAAGGAAGAGCCAGTCGTTACTTGCTTGATCTAATAGCATTTCTGCAGCATAACTTTGAAGTTTTTACCAATTTACCGGTAAGAAGTGGTACAAGTCCAGATGTGCCACCTGTGTTTAAACAAAAGTTATATTGTCTGATTTGTTTTGTACTGTGACTCTAGAAACTAGAAACTCGGCACCGTAGCACAGTTGGTTAGCATGCCTGCCTCGAACCAAGAGGTAATGGGTTCAAACTCGTCGTTGCTACCATTGTGGCCGTGTGTGTTCTTGAGCAGGACACTTAGGCAATTGCTTCAACCCAGTGGTTACTAATGGCTTGTCCAAATTATCAGCCGCAAATAAAAAATGTAAAAATCCACAAAAAAAATAATTACCCACAAAGTAACATACTTGGTAACTTGTAAACTGGCACGAGGTGTATGAAACAGAACACCTGTGTAATAACGACTGTCGTTTTCCGGCCAAGCGAGGATAAAGTAAGTTAAATTCATTCATTCATTTAAACTACTGGTCTAAATCAATATGGATATTTTGTAATATTTTGTAATGATTAAAATCATCAAAAAATGCCTATATTAAACATGTAATGCGTTAATTAAGTCAAGTAAAAACTTGCTTAATCTAAACATTGTGTTTGCCTTATTTGTGTTAAACAATGTAATACAATTCTCATTATATTCTATATTGTCCATGCAGTCAAAAGTTGCACAGACAGCCTGCATGTCTGCTTGTCGTCATATAAGTTCTAGCCTTATGGAGCTCATTGTAGATAAGGACATCAAAATTGTAACTATGGCTGCTTTGCAACAATTCAATCTTGATGTAATGCAGTGTGAATGTAAGTATAATGCTTTCATTTAAATATTCAATATTTTGACTTGAATTTTAGTTAACTTTTATATAGTTGTTTAAAAATAATATTTCCTTGTGGTTTTGTCTGTATTTTTTTACATTAAGAATTTTTGGTGTTCAATATTTTATAATTTTATTTATTCCTAAGTGTTTGCAAACTCCGAGCCTGTTCCGGGCTTCAGGGATGGTGCTCTTCAGATGAGTTTTGTGGAGCTTCGGCAACTCCTTGATCTCTTCCTCTCATGGGATTGGTCATCTTACCTCGCAGATTATGGGAGTGGAAGCAGCAAGTATCTTCGTGTGAGTCCTGGTACTGCACTTGCGTTGCTTGAAAAGTAAGTGATCTTGACCTATTTTTCTACCTGTTTAGTTTCAATATACTGATGTTGCCTAACCTGTGTTCAATTAAAACACCATACTACAGGTTTTTGGATAAAAATACCCTATAAAACACAAAGCTTGTGTGTATATTTGGAAAGATATTTTGAAAAAATTTGGATAAAGCGTCAGATGTAACACGTGTCATGTTTGATTTTTATTCCTTCAACCTAATATAAAAGGATCAAGGAGGAGAGAGGACATCGGAATATTTTCACCTCTCTCAGTAAACAAGAGAGAGAAAAGAAGAAATTGCTTGAAACTGTTGTTCGGCAACTTCGAGGAATTGTCAATGGTAAGCAAGCTAGCTGGGTTTATTTCTTTTTAGCTTGGAGCATGATTCTCAAGCATGTATTGGCTGCTTTTAACTGTTCTGTGATCATTGTTTATATAGTTGGGAATGAGCTTTTTTATGTTTGTATTGGTTATAAAAAAGATGTGTGTGGGGTGTGAGGGGATTGTTGTTGTTAGGTAAAATCCACAACATTCGGTGAGAAGATTTATTGAAAATTTCCAGATTGTGTTGTTTGTTTGCTGCTAGCTGAAACTTTTAATGTCTTGCTTGCAATTTTGCTGTGGGATTTCAGTTTGTCATATTCTGAAATGTTTTTTGCTGTAAGCTGATTTCAAGTCATGTTATAAAACTGTCCAAATAATATCAATGCTTGATGTTGCATCACCAACCATTATACACCATACCATCATCATTCATGATAGAAAATTAATTATCTAGGGTTTATCTCTTTCTCTTATTCATACACCACTCAATATACTTGTTGCTATTTTTTACGCGTTAGCTTAAAGAAACTCGTTTTTTTGGCTTTCAGTTGTAATCACCCTGCATTTATTAAAACTACAACTTAATATTTAAACAGTTATTTCAATGAATGCCTTCAACTAACTATTTCCTATATGTAGCTTGACTATGCAATAAATTATTTTCCCAACTCACATTTCATTTCGCCAACTTATTTATATTTTTGTTATTTTCCAAACTGATTCAAAACCAGCTGCATGATGAAAGGACAAGCTACAAACCATGGATGGTACGCAGATTTATTTGTTTTGTTTATCTATTAGTCAACTTTTACCACTTAGGAGTTATTCTACAGTGTTAAAAGTATTTTTAAACGTACCTGTAATTTTATGACATGTATTATTACTGGAGCTGTTTTAAGGTATAATGTATATTTTCTAAAGGTAAAATAATAGAAAATAATACTAACTAATTTTCCAAAAAAAAGTTTGGTTAGTGTGAACTGTTGTATTAACTTGTGCAACCTTTAGCATTCAAACAGTTTTAAAATACTTACAGGTCAAATGACTTCTACTCCAAGAAAAAGATCTCGTTTTCTAAGCGCAAGTAAATCATGAAAAGAAACTTAAATTTGATTCACTGAAGTTTTTTATTCAAAACTTTCCTCCATAGTAGAAACGCAAGATGTAAACTTAAAATGCTGTGTTACTGCTTCTATCTGCCCTAAATCTGTGTTCGTCAATTTCAATTCCATGTTATCCAGTGCACTTGCTGTCTAGCGTCGTTCTCTTTCTCTCGCTTGCTTTTAATCATATGTGTATACAAGCAGAAATATGCATGATTTCCCAAAGAATGTGTATGTTCAAACAAGAGCCCAAAGCAATTCTTACTGAACTTTAAGTCATGGGAAGGTGGATGGTGCTTTAGAGGTTATGTTTTACATCGTGAAATAGTGTTTTAACCACTGTTGTTAAATGAACGTTTAAATTTGTCACAAATATTATGATTAACGTTTGATATCTCAGTGTTCTCATTATATGTTTGTTTCCTATATTTTAATGCATAACTATTGACTAAAGAATAAATATATTCACATTGCTTTATACTTCTTGACTTTAAATGTTACTCATGGTGGGGTGCAACATCAAACGTTAAGGTTGGATCTATATCAGCTATTGCATGTGTGCTTATATGCATGGCTTGAAGTGAATATAACAAAATGTTGTTTTGGCAGACTGGAGCCTTCTATGTGTTCCACATCGAAAGTTAACACCTAAGAAACGAAGGGGCTTGTTTCGGATGTAATGATACAGTACACAGAGTTTACAAACTTTGCGACAGTGCAGTTTTCTCGCTGCTTTGATAACTTGTGCAATATAGCCTCAAAGGCTATAAGCTTGCAGATTATAACCATTATACACAGCATTTCTATGTATACCGTGATATATTAGCGCACCTTATCTATTGCTTTAATTATAATTTCGTAGAACTATATCCTCGTGGGCTTCCTTAAACCGTAATCTGATCAGGGAATTAACATGCGGACCAGAGTGACGACGGTAAGTTCTGGAAAGGAGCTTTGACTGTTTTATCGCGTTTTGGAACGAAGATAAGCATGGTATTTTGGATTAAGCAACCGAGTTCTAAACCTGTGGTGTAAGTTCGACAGTTCATCGGCCAACGTTTCTGCCCAACAAAAAAATGTCGCCGCGTGTTCTGCGCAGTATGCACTGACGTACCCAACCATAGAGAGTACGTAAACAAATACATGGGCAATGTGCTTCGTGTTCGTTGAGAAAGTGGTGATGCTCAGACAATGGTTAGTTTTATTTTGCTATATGTTAATAATACGACGAAGGTAAAATATAATATATATATGTAAGGTTTTCACCGCCATTACTCTATGTTATATGAGGAATGATTCACGTGTTGACAATTGTACAATCTGTGTTTAGGTTTGCTATCTATTTAAACAATCTATAGTGTGACTAATTTGTATTCATCGCTAATGGCTTCAGATCATATATCAACTATCTCTACCATGGAGAGGCTAAGCTTGTGGAATGCTACAGATAACACAGGACTTGCTACACTGAATGAACTACAACAGGACAGCTTTCTTGAGCTGGCAGCTATTGGGTCAAATCGTGCATTACCCATTGAGGTGCCATTGACTGAACCTGTCAACATTACACCCAATGTGTTGGATTCCCATGCTATACCTGGTTCAGTTGAAGATGTATTAACAAAAGGTTTTACCAAGCTTGGTATGGCTGGAGAAAAAATAGAAAATGCCCAGCAGTTTTATAGTTGGTTCTCTCAAATTGAGGAAGAGGTCCGCTCAGTGGAGAGAAAAAGATTTACTGAGCATGTTGAGACACTAAAACAGCACCGTGAATATTGCCAATACATTACTCAAGATGTTAACAAAGCCCTTCAGTATCTTGATGATCTTGAAAAAGAGTATGTTTATGTTTCGACCAAGAGCAACGCACTACATGAGGCGTGTGAACATTTGCTTGCTGACCAAACAGCTTTATTTTCGGTCGCTGAAACTATCCATGAGAATCTAGATTACTTCAATGAAGTATCAAGAATGAACACCAAACTAAGCTCACCCAATATTTCTGTGACCAGTGAAGATTTCAGGAGCATGCTGTCCAAAATTGAAGAATGCATTGAGTTCATGCAAGCACACCCTGCATACAAAGACAGTGCTGAATATGTTATCAAGTATAAAACATGCCTCACCAAAGCTCTTGGTATGATAAAGCTGTATGTGGTGAATTCACTAGAAAGCACAAAACAAGCAATTCTAAATCGAAAGAGTGGTGGTGATGCAGGGCAGTCTGTTGGAAGTGAAGCATTTGGAAGTGGCAATGATGCTTTCACCCTTTACTATGGGAAATTTCGTACAAATGCTCCAAAAATTAAAGCGTTAATGGAGCAAATTGAACAGCGCAGTGTGTGTAGTCAAGAATATCAGCAAATAGTTGTTGATATTCACCAGTGTTACTTTACACAAAGAGAAACTCTTTTATCTCCTTCAGTAACAAGTGCGATGCTGGAACTGCTGAATGCTAACAAGCAGGATCACTGTGCTTTGGTTCGTAGTGGTTGTTCTTTTATGGTTCATGTTTGTGAGGATGAGCATCAACTTTATGGTCATTTCTTCTCTTCTCAATCCAAGAAACTTTATGAAATGTTGCTTCGTCTGTGTGGCAACCTTTATGATATGTTGAGGCCATTGATCATTCATGTTTACCATCTGGAAACACTGGCGGAACTCTGCAATATTCTCAAGATGGAAATGATTGATGATCATGTTCAGAATAATCCAGAGCAACTGCAAGCTTTTCATTCTGTGGCTCTTCAGATGCTTGAAGATGTACAGGAAAGACTGGTGTTCCGAGCTAATATTCATATACGTGATGATATCAGAGGATACAAACCTTCACCTGGCGATATCATGTACCCAGAGAAGTTAGAAATGATGGAGGAAATAGCTAGGAACATTAAAGCATCTGCAAAGGTAGAAAAAGATACATTCACTGAAATACAACTAACAGAATCACCCCAAGATTCGTTGTCCGATGTAGATGTTGCAAGCTCAAGCAAATCATCCAATGGGAAACTTGATGAAAAGTTTCACACCTCCCCAGCTGATATGCATGGCATGTGGTATCCCACTGTTCGAAGAGTTCTGGTTTGTCTGTCCAAACTATACCGGTGTATTGATAAAGCAATATTCCAAGGATTATCCCAAGAAGCCTTGGAAGCTTGTGTTAGATCACTTGTGGAAGCAAGTAACATGATAAAAGCCAGAGCACCATTAAAGCCAGGTAGTTCTGAAAACAGAACAACTGACGCTCAGCTCTTCTTGATCAAGCATCTTCTTATTTTACGAGAACAAATTGCTCCTTTTCAAGCTGAATTCGCGATCAGAGAAACTCAATTAGATTTTAGTCGTACAAAAGATGCTGCCTTCCGTTTTGTGCTTGAACCAAAACTAATCCCAAATTTGCTGAGTGTCAGCTCAAATGCTCTTTTGCAGTTTGTTTATGAGGGAGCACCTGAGGTGAAAGAGTTTTACATTGATAGTAAGAAGGATGTAGACCGACAATTGAAATCTGTGTGCGAAAACTTTATTGAGCACCAAACAATGTTGTACTGCCAGCCACTGAGCGAATTTCTGCAAAAAGCATCAAAACTTGTCAGTATGAATCAAGAAGACAGTAATGTGTCCGTGTCTTTGCGTCAACAGGATTTTGCAAGCGCTGAACAAGTGCAGCAGTTAGTAGGTGGTGTGTATCGTAATTTAAAACTGATGGTGAAGAAGACTGCCTATGTTATGTCTTTGTACTTGGCAAACAAAGAAACTGAAAAAATTCTATTTAAACCAATTAAACTGAACGTTCAGCATGTGTTTCAACAACTTAATATGTTGTTATTGGAAAATTATTCAGACGAGGACAAAGCTATTATTGCGGCACCAACCTCTGACCAGATTGCATTGTTAATGAGCACAGCTTTTAAATAAACTTGATTATATAAAAACTATATTAACATTGGTGCAATATATTCATGCTTATTGTTGCTTTTATTTAGAATGGTTTATCAAAAATGTATTCTTAAAATTTGAAATCGGTATTACTAAAAAAGAGTAGAAAAATTGTACAAAAATAAACATATTATTGCTTGTACTTTTATTTAATGTTGTGCTTTAATATTAACATGTGCGTTACTTTTATAGGCTCATATATTATGTTATGTATATATTGGTTACTCTTTAATAAGATGAATTAGTACTTTATTGTGAAGCATTATTCGAATGCTACATATGTTTTAATATTTGGCATTACCAGATACATACTTTGGTCATCCAGTAATTTATTTTTTAAAACCATCTTAAAAATGCCTTGGCTACCATCTGATCATGCTTATACTAAACACTGGTCTGAAAGCTACCTCACTGAAAACAGTCATGTGCTGCCTTTAAAAGAAGTTTTAAACTCTGAAGATATATTTGACAGGTAAGGTCATCATGTGGGTTGGTTGTTTGCACTAATTAATATTTGCACATTATATATATTGATATCTTTGCAAGGGTAATGAAAACTTGTTAAATATATATATTCTGTTTATTTACAGTTACTCCAAAAGTAGTTCCTCAGAGGAAGAGATTTCAGATGATGAGGTAAACAATTGTGTTGTCTAATTTGAAGTTTTTCAATGTTTTGATATCCCACTATTTAACTAGTTAAACTAAATGTCCTAAAACTGTACATTAGACTTTATATGACTGCATCTGAGTTTTAATATTTAAATTCATGCTGGATTGGTAATTTAAACCTTATTTGTCTGAAGTATATCAACTTTTAATGCTCTTTCTTAAAATCAATATTTGTCTTTATTTTGAAGATTGATGTTGAAACTGTGTCCGATCCTCCAGCTGTTATCGGATCATCCTCGTGGCATTGTGCGGAGCAGAAAGCGAGGATGCAAATGAACGAATGTGAGCGTCATGTCACCGGTATGAGTAAAGGGAATCCTCTTCTTTTCACAGACGAGAGAGAATCGGTGTGGGAGGAAAACATTAACAAGTGAGTTCAACATTATTGTCCAGTGAATTTGTTTGTTTTAATGATACAAACCTGTTCATCAGGAGTGCCTTCGCCTCCGGTGACATTTTTTTCCCAAAATTGGCTTTGATTTGAAATTAATCTTATTATGAAATGTTTTTTTTAGATCGTCATGGGGTGTACTAGAGACAAAAATATTTAACAAAGTTGTAAAAATTTTGCAAAGTGAGAAGCTGTCCAGACTAGCATATAAAGGGGTAAGTTATATATACATACTGATACTAACATACATATACAACCTTAATATTAAAATGTAATCTTCCCATTCACATTGTTCTCAGATGCCCAAAGAGATTGTTTTACGTCGTTTATCAGTTGATAAATCAGCCTCGTGTTTGAGGGAAGCGCTCGCTGACATCGGGTGGCCGATTAAAATAACGCAGTGGTTGCATCTGCTGCTTATTGAAAACTTACCAATGACTTTGCTCTCTTATTATCTCGATATTATGCAAACATTAAGATCTAAGGTAAACTTTTAATACCTTTCCTTTATAATCCCCACTACAAACGCTTATTCATTTGTTATTCATCATAAGCACATGACTTATTTTCTGTTACTTTTAAAATTAACTAAAGGTGCATTTTAAGATCGAAAATTTTTTACTTAGGTTCCTAGTTTAATTGAACGAATGATTATGCCGTCACGTGATACAGGCTCTGCTGCCACCGAAAGGTTAGGAATCCTATTAAAGCGACCTTGGGATCCAGCAGTTACTGCTGTTGTTTCTGATATGAAACAGGTATGTGTGTGTGTGTCACTTAAGTTTTTAAATTATTCCAAATTATAAATAAAGTCCTTATTATGCACAAAACTATATTGTATAATAGTATATCCAAGACTGAAAGAAAATGCAAAGTTATTGGACAGTAACTACTAATTAAGAATTCTTTTGCAATTTAATATTTGGGGGGTTTGAATTTCATTTATATTTTAAGAAAAATGTTTTGTTTTGGGCTTCACATACCAACTTGGATGTCTACCACTACCAGTATACCGTATTTGCATTTTATCAATAAGTAGTTTTTTTAATGTGAAGTTAGATTTTTCACTGAATTTAGAAATGTTGATTTTGCAGAAACTGAATCAGCCGGTATTATTCATTGTTGTGCAATGTACCGTGTCACAATCAACCTTACCTGTGACATCACGAAGACTTCGCTTTTGGAATTCACTCCTTAGTCAGATTGGAAAGGTGCGAACTTTCTTTTTTTTTACTCTTAAAGGTTAGAACTTTGTTCTTTCCCCTAACCCCTAACCCGTTTAAAGAAAAAATTAGGCTAGTGTATAAATAAATAATTTTTATTTTATTTATTACTTTCCTAAAAAAAAACAACTTTGATTCGCCACAACTATGTGGGTGGTTTAAATTTTTATTAATACTTGTTGTGGTCCCAGGTAGTACAAGTGGGAGCAACAATGGACGACAATGATGGGAACACAGATAAAGCATCGTGGACCGTTCAAGAACTTGCAGAAACCACTTTACGTAATGTGTGCAACCGTGTTCGAGAGCTTAGTGTACGAAACGCAAACAGAAAAGTTGTTCTTATAGGATGGCACACAGCTAGTTTAATCAACTGTCATGTAAGTTTACTTGATTGGCCTTTTAAAGCCTAAATTCGCAGGTCCGCTAACATGCCTTTGCGTAAGACCTCAGTCCTCACTTCTCGCCCGTATAGAATGGAAGTACATTACATAACCACTATTTTTAAAACTTCAATATTTGACAGCGCATTAACATTTATAAATTATTTTGTAATATGCTACTGCCTGGTGGCGTAACTTTAGTCATCACAGATTGTAACTTTTGCTCATTTAAAGCTATTGCCTTTAAGCATAACAATTTTATTTCCAACGTATTGTTTGTTTATTTTTGATCTTACTGGTTGAATTACCTTAAAAAACATTGTACAAGACCAAGAGCACATTTATAAACTAAGTATGAACTACTAGAACAAACTTTGCATACTTAACAGGTTGCGCTCACAGAACATGTATCAGCTGTTGTGTGTCTTGGTTTTCCTCTGTATAATATGTTCGGCCAGCGTGGGGTAAGAAAATTTAATTATATCTCTGATTAAAACATTTTACTAAATATGTAACATCCAGTTATTCATTTACTCTGTATTGGTAACTGGTAAACTTTGCAGTTTCTTAGATGTAGCTTTTTGCTTTGATATTGTGTGTTTTCTGGATGCTTCTATTCTATATAATTTTTTTTACAGTCAGTGGATGATGTATTGTGTGAGATGAAGAGGCCAACGCTCTTTATCATTGGAGACAAATCTTCCTCCTGCAGGATCAATGATCTTGAAGATCGGAGGCTGAAGTCCTTCACGAATGCTGTGACGCAGTCCGTGCTCATCCATGGAGCTGATGATTGGTTGCGCATCACTGAGAAGATGAAACTACAGAATGTTGTCACTCAGTCCATGGTGGACAGGTTAGTTTACTCTTGCCAGTGTTGCCAGTTACAATTTCATAAGTGTCTGGCAACACCGGTTGAAATAATTGGCCATATTGTAGTATATATACCTTTAGTATTAAACGTTGTCTTCTTTTGTTTACAATTGGGTTCAAGACATTGTTTTCTAAATAATTGGTTCTGGGTCAAAGTAAAAAAAATTAATATTACCATGTTACTAGTTTCATGCAGTTTAACTTTGAGCTCCTCCCTAATTAAAGCATAGTTTTAATTTTGGGCATAATATTTTCAGCATACATTTTTTCTACTCTTAGAACTTCGGTTGTTTATGTTTGTGTTGGTGTTTACTTAAACACATCCCTCTCAGGTTGATATTGGAAGGTATATGTGAGTTTCTGCTCACCATATATTCCCCTGCTGGTGAAGCATTAGAAAAGGTTGGTACAATTATTCCTTGTAATATATTTTGTGACCTAACAAGCAGCTTACATACCAGGCCTCTGCTGGAACCAACAATTCGAAATACTTTGCCGAGGTAGCAGAACTTGAAAGTAAGTTTAAAAGTTAGAAATATTAATTTCATTCACTTATGCTCATGTGACGGGAACTTAAGGGGTTATTATGCGTGTTTACTATTTTATGTGCCTGATGTCAGTTTACGATTATGAAAATTAAATAAAATCTTAATAAACCACTGAAAATTGTAAAAAATGTATGAATAACAAATAAAAGCAAAGGTATTAGTTTAAAAGGGGTTTCTATATATTAATGGAGCTAGGTATAAAACTATAAAAGTAGTTTTTTGGGGGTTTAAGCAGATCTGCAGATAATAATAATATTAAATGTGTTACCTGTACGTATACACTTAAATTTTAACGCTGGTTTGTCCTTCTTAAGGAAAACATGGCACCACGAATTCTCCTGGCTCGTCTCAACTTAATCAGTTCCTATCTAACCAGAAACACTCAGAAGAAGGTAAACTAGACTGTGTTAAACCTAAATTTCTACACACTAGCTACTAACCATTACCACGTTTATAACGCTATACATATGTTTGGATTTATAAAGTTATATTAGTGTTATTGGTTTATTCATGAATATACCTTCCACTAAATATGTGGTTTGATATCGGCGCCGTTGCTCAAAATCGCTGTCTTATTTAAACCATTTGTACGTCGCTGTTACCGTTCTGGGCGTTTGTCTCCTTAAAAAGTCATTTAGCGGTCATTGCCATAACTCAGTGGCCCCTAATGAGTTGTCCAAGTTGTCGTCCGTTGAAACAATAATGCACGAAACATTGCTACAAAGCTAAACAAGTGGTAACTCGTAAGTGTGCATAAGGCCGGAGTTTATGAAACAGAATACCTATGTTATAATGTCTGTTGTCCCGCTAAGCAACGATAAATACATAACCAGCATTCATTTTTTATTATTGCTGCCTTTTGCTTGTATATTATTACCTAATAGTCGAAACTACCAACCAGGCAAACGGCAGTCATCGAAAATACAAGGTCTGTCATTTAATCTACAAACTGGTTCCATCAGTGGCTTGACCTCTGTTCCTGGTTCTGACGTTAATCGTTCAGACGCGGGGTCACGGTTTAGAGGTCATGGTTCATCTTCAAGGTCAAAATCGCCAGCCATGTCTAGTGAACAATCATCACGAAGTATTACAATTGATCTGACAAAGGTACTTATGTAGGTAATGTGTGGAATAGACAGTAAGTAAACATTCTGGTTGAAAAGCCAATTGGTTCGAAATAGGATGGCTTAATTCGCTCACATTTTAATACAAATATACCAGATATTATGCACTTTACGGTCACCGCTCATGATCCATCCCGGGCGTCTCTAACATAGAATAAAATAGAGCACTTGTTTTAAAACTATATTACAATTGCTCCACCTTGCTAAGATAAATAAGTTGCATTCATACTTTTAAGTTGCCGTTATAAGCTTTGATCTAACCGCGTTTTTCTTCAGGATCCAAACAGCCAGTTGTCATCCGCATTATCAAAACGAAAATCGCAGTTTCTTTCGCCAACTGAAAGTCAGACCGAAGCAGCGGTTGCCGCCATCTTGGGAAGTCCGCCCGAGTCGAAGATTAATTCGACGCCGCCACAAGCTTCTATTTCCGCAGCATCGCCTGGTAATAATCCCCGAACTCAAATATAAAGATTGTCACTTATGGTTGTGCTTTACAATAACAGGTTTGAAGAAAATAATGCCTCACACAACAGTGCTGCCAACGTCTTCAAGCTTCGGACGGTGAGCAATTATTTTGCAAACTTTTTAAATACAACATTTTACGCGTCTGACTACGGTGCGGTGTCGCGGCTTGAATGGGCTTTCCGGGTGTTGGGGTAATGGGCCAAATGTGGCCTAAATATCGGTCCTTGACAAGGACCTCACCAATTAAGAATAAAAAATAAATAAAATGCAACATCTTACCTTCCCTTACGCATAACATTGTAATAACCACATATCACGCATTTTACATCTCCTTTTATAGATATTCCTCTAGCGGCGCTAGAGCACCCAACGCAACTCATGTCGACTCCGCAACTCCGTCGTTTTCATTAACTCTGGGTAAGAAAATCATGTTTCCGCGTTTTCATCACTTTGTTATACGCTAAGCATTTATAAATACAACTTGTCCGGCAGGTGGCAGCATCGGGAAGCTATCAACGCAATCAATGAAACCGAAACTGGAAGGTATTTTCCATTCTAATTTTAAACATAACGGATTTTTTTTAACTTTTGTTTTGGGACATGGTAATCCAATCTCGTGAGGCGCATTGTTGCGTCATACACTATATAAAGGCGATCTTTTATATCGGATTCTGTGTTATATCTTGCATGGTGTATGATGAGACCTTCGGTTGGAGCTTAATTTGGCTGTTCCGTACATAAGATGCATAACACATACCATTGCTATGTTGTGGCGGCTTCGTCAGCGCTCAACCAAAAACTTACAAAACATAAACATTACGGAGTACAACACCGCATTCTCACATGCATGGAATTCTAAATCAAGCCACGAAGTGCGTACGAAGGACACAGCCTTGTATGCGGTTACATCTGTCTTCAAACCTCAACGAAAATAACTCAAAAAATTCCTCTGGAGTTCAAAACAGCTTTAATTATTTGTGGGTTATTTTCGTGCTGTGATGTAATAGTAAGCACGTGATTATGATCAAGCGCTTACACAATAGCCAATCTATATGCAGTAACGCATTGAAAAAACATTAGGCGAAATATAATGTTGCTAAAGTTATGCAAAATTTACTATGTATGATAGATATATAAAACAAACTCCAATGAACTATACAACATGCCAGTCTTCATTTTACATAGATTAGTGGTTTATTCGTCCGTGGTTAACACGCCCACTCGTCGTATGTGGTTGTATGTACTTCAATGCTTAAAACTATTGCAATTTAAAATCAAACCTTATTTCTGCACAAGTAAAAACTATTTAACGTTGATGTAAGCCAAGGTTACTCTCACTCATGCCACATATGAGGAGTTAAACACTGTAAATATAAATCACTAACGTGCCCATATACCTGCTTACAGCAACTTCATCCACGGGAACTCCTGGCTCCTTCATCGAACGTTATCAATCATTTGTCGCATCCAGGAGCAGAAGGGAGGATAGGGAGACGCTCCAAGCAACATCCATCCTGGAGCAACTCACTAGCTCCTTGGATGCAGGGAAGGAGCCAACATCAAGGTCCGCATCACCGGAAGAATTATCAGGTATTTTATTTTGTTTGACTAAATAGCTGCTGATGTTTGTAGTGTTTTTTTAAACTATTTTTTTTCTAGTCCAAGCCTGACTGTTATTTTTTTGCATACATTTGTTATTTTTTTCGGGGTTTAAGTTTGTTTATGTCACAGGTAGTCTCATGTCGCAGTTGGACTCTAGTCGACGTCATAGTTTCGACAATGTTACGCCACGGGGCTCGCAGCCTTACCGACCACGTGGGTCGCGAGTACGCACTCGGGGGAGTTCCCGGCCACCCAGGGGTTCAAGTTACCCCAAGAAAATGGTAGTGGGGCAAAGTGGGTCAGGGGGTATGTCAAGTGAAGCCCAACCCGGAGATGCGAAAAACAACGTTGTTAGGTGAGTCGTTACATACAGAGGTTGTGGGTTCGAACTCGGTCAAAGGGACTTTCTTCATTAATTTTTGAGAAATCTATAAACGTCAGCAAAGTTAAGATATTGAGAAAAATCGTTCAGTTTATTTAGTTTGTTCGGCGGCTCGTTAATATTTGGTTATTGAGATAGTTGGTTTATATGATGAGGTCGTATCTAATGTAGATAAGACCTGGGTTTTATTGCTCATGCCATTAAACTAAGTGGTTTAGGCCACTCAGCGTGTTGATAAAATCGCTGAATGGCAGAAATTTGAGTAAAGACGGTTGTTTTGGAGACTTGCGTGTTGTCCTTTCCATGACCCTGTCCTCTCTCGTCGCTTCGGTTTTTCCGAATTTTTAGGCGGAACAAAAGTTCGCGTGGCGTTCGCGAACTCGGCCGCAACTCCACGCCTGGTTTGGTAACTGTGGAACTAATTTAATTAACTGTAGTAAACGCGCTGTTTCACTTCATATCCCCGCGACCGGACGACGATTTTATGCAGTTTATATATAAAGCGTTTTTTTGCGAATCGGTTTATATTAAAAGATGATTGACGCGAAATACGGCGCGGACGCACTGGCGAACGTCAACGAACTATTTCGGGCGCATAAAAACGTGGAAATGAGTCGATTCCCTTGCTCGGTGATGCGACGGCCCGCAGTGACGCAAACCCGACCTCAAACAGCGAGTTTCCTGGCTCCGTATAATTGCATGGCTTTGTTGCAAAACTTTACAGCCCGGTGATACAGATTCGAAATTGAGTCAACTGGCGTGATTAAGCAAAACTAATTCCGAAAATTGCCTCAATATCATGTGCTATGTTGTAATCATTCTGCGTATAGTTTAATGTACAGAGTAACCGAGTGAAGTTCTTTGGATGAAAAGCCATGTCATGTAGTGGGTGTCATAATGGGGTTGCACCATCACACACTATATCGTGCAGGCAAAGTTAAATAACACTTCACACGCATGCCAACACGTGATGTCCATCCTACCCTGTGACCCTATGAACTTTATTCATTAATAGAAGCCAAAGTATTTAGACACGATCCCACAACTTCACGATGTTGATTAAAGCATGGTTCGTGCTTAATTGCACAGCACTCCACGCAATTCTTGCAAATTAAAATTACGAAGACGATATTATCTTAAAAACAAATTCCGTGCAACCATGATTTTACTTTATTAATTTTCTCCGAAGCACATGGGTCAGTCTAATTACTTCCGTGGCAAGCGCCGAGAAAGCTCGTTATTTTCCGATTAACTGGAGAGCATCTGAACAATTTTCTTCCCAACAAAAGTTCGTGCGCAGGTCACTCTGTACCCCACCTGCGACGGTCAATGCAAAAACAACAATTCAGTTGGCCGTGTTCCGCTCATTTGAAGAGCCCCGGTGCTTACACCCGCTGATATGACTTTGATCTCCGATTTTTCGGTTAAAGTCCCCCGAACCCCCAAATATTTAGGTTGAAAAGTTGACGCCCCGTGTTTACCCTGGGTTGTCGTAAAGCCTACGTCACCGCCGCTAATTCTCTTACGTCCGAACCGCCACCAAAAATATCCCAAGTTGTTTTCCGCCCTTGTCCTTTCCGTGAACCCCGCGTCCACATTGCGTGCGGAGCCTTAATGTTTTTGAGCTCGAATTACCCAAGTGCACTCCCAAACCCGCCATCGACGATTCTTTGCTTCGTCATCTTCCGCAACCCTTCGAGAACATTCCACGCTCCTCCATTACCGGGTCTTTGATCCGCTCCGCGTTTTTCCTCGGAATTTATACCTTACCTCGTCAAGTTCTCGGGTTGAAAAGTTCAACAGAAATCCCGCTTTCCGCCATCTTAGTTTTCAAAACGCAGTCAATTTCAGTGTCTACCAGACACGCACCCCGAGCTCCCGCTTCACGACTTCAACCAACCATTCAACTATAAATATAATGTGATCTCGGGATTTTTGCTTCGACACCAAATATTGTGAATTTCGGAAAATTGTGTTGTAAAAATATAAAAAAAAAACTGCAATACCATATTTTGCAACCATTTCGCGGTAAACATAAAGCTTTTAATTTAGTCAATTTTCAGTGTTTGGTATTCGATCCGTTACGAAGAATCATAACCGTATTACAGTAGTCATGTATACAAACGTATTAAAAAAGCCCGCTCAATAAGGGCAATTATTTTCTCCGAAAAACGTCATTATTTGTCCCTCAAATGAGACGAACTTATGCACCTGAGCGCAAATTACGCTTTGCTTTTTCCAAGAAGGCATATCATCACGATAAGCGTTTGCACATGTCCCATCTTTGTGAGGTAGCCACCCGAAAAATCTGATTATCATCTCACCCATCAGCGACAAAGCGGTTCATGAAAAGTTCGTCGCGTAAAAAAAAATAGTGGCAACGCGCTTGAACGACGCAGTAATTCCCCACCACCATGCGCATTGCTGCACACTCAAAACTCAGCTCAATATAAACCACAGCAGCAATCTGATGCTTCGCCTTCAACACGGTTGACCCGGTCACTCGGTCTGTCCTCTACCCCGGTCACGTTTTCCCATCAACAAACAAACCAAAATACCACAGCCGTCTAATGACTGCTGGCACTTACGACGCGCTCGGTGCAAATAAAGACATAAACAAAACAATTACTGCCACGAAAATAACTTTTCAGACAATTTTAATTTAATACCACGCATGATGTGTTTAGCAGCGCGCAGTATTTTAAAACATCCATATTATACCATGTTGTTGCATGACCATCGTTTCTGATCTTCCTCATCATCCAGGTATGTCCTCTCCTCCGGAGGTCTTACTGCCGCTCAATCCAGGAGCGACAACCGTCACATGACATTTATGCAAAACAAGAAATCTTTCCAAGTCTCCCCTCAACCCCGAAACCTTACTGTGACGTCACAATCCAAATTTACACCTCACAAGAGCATGATGCCGACTGCAACATCCGCACTTAAAAGAGCATCTTCTACTCCTCTGGTGGACCTAGTGTTAGGATCAGCAACCGCATCCGATAGTTCTTCTTCCACGAAACGTCCAACCTTGCCCGGGCAAATCCAGGTTAAATTTGAGCTATGTTTTACAATTTAAACAAAGCTTTAATTTATGCGATAGAAACGCTTTTTAAATAATTACATCTGTCAAAAATTAATCAACATAATGATCATTTCCTTTTAATTTTCTCCAGAAATCTTTACAGCCTGCCGTCGGCTCCCGAACCCTTTCTCCAGCATCCGGAGTCGGCTCTTCTCAGCGATCCTCAGTAAAACTTGCTCCCAAGCTCTTCGATCTCTTCCCGGGTAATGTCTCTCAGAAGAGCCAGCCAACCCCCGGAAGATCTGTGGTTTACCTTCGTGATAAGAGCATGGGAGGAACACGCAACCTGGAAGCAAAGTTAATTAAAGTTATTAAAAACCAAAAGAAACCGATGATGTCTCCTGGGCCGAGCAAATCGATCACTAAAGTACAAATGACTCCAGGAAAGGCTGGTGAACGCCACATGCTAAGTATAACACGACCCCGACCGACTGTCGCTCTTCAAAATGCCGAAAAATCGGTACAAATTTCAACAGTGGCACCAACGCCAGCCAATCCTGTTTCCACGCAAGGTGAAATCGTAAACAAGTCGTTAGACTCGTAAGTGTCAGCATGTATCTTTAAATGCTGCTATGTTTCCCACACTGCCACAATACAAAACTTAAAATGTAAGTCGTGGTTTTTTCAACACTTTTCGCACAACCCCAGCTGTTCGAGTGTGGTCAATAAATCAAGATAAATGTTCTCAGCGAGTGTGCGACGTCGTCAAATACGACAGGAGTTTTTATTGCCCGTCACAAGCCTTTGTTTCGGTCGAAGCACCCGCTCACGGCAAGAGCATTGCCGCGGTCGGCCGTTTGTTTGTCTTGACTGCTCGTTGTTGCTTTACCTGTCACTCAGCCGTCTCATACAGCCGTCAGAGTTCGGTTTAGTGCCAGTAGTTCACGAAAATCGGGAAACAATGGTTTATTTAGCAGACAGTGGGTGATTTTGTTGTATAGTTCCGACGTTGATGTCCCCCATCAACCAGATTCAACATCTGAGAGAAAGACAAGCATTGCCATGTACCTTTTACGTTAAACAAGTACTAATTTAATTTAGCTTTGCCAAACGCAATAACAACATACAAACAGTGAGCGGAACTGTAGGGACTGTGACAGACAACTTCGTATAAATTGCCCAACATCCCTCGCTTTGTTTCGGACCGTTTTGTCGCAGCGGTTAAGTTGCATCTAATACTAGACAAATTGACCATGAAGCTGGTGCAGTTGTACCATAGTATACTGAAGTCACTTTAGTATACCATGGTTGTACAGACAGAACAAAGTCGGTAGGTAAGTAATAGTGTTCCGTTGGTAATGCTTCCCGCTTAATAGTTTAAGTTGTTATAAAAAATTAGCTTCCTCACTTAAAAGGTATAGCGGAGAGAGTCGGAGACGATTTCCCGTCGTGAATCCATTCACTAATGTAGTTACGAGGCGTCGGACCACCCGGGGTGCTTGCACTTTTCCATTGGCCCCTATTACAAGGAGTGGATATCTTACTCGCCTATGGAGTGGCGGCTTTGAAAACATGCCGCGCGCAGTCCACTCGAATCGGATTATACATTATTTCTCACGGTGACTGAAATCGCGACGTTCCGCTGTGTTCTTAATACAGGATAACGTGCATCTATATTATAGTAAGCAATTGGGAAGCACGGGGTTTAGCTGCAACGTGACATATAAACGATTAAACTATTAAATAACCCGCGCCAATCAAGTTTGTCAGTCTTTTTCTTCGCATTTACTTGCGACGTAATGGATATTGGTATTAATGCGCGTTAGTTGATTTTAACATCAGCACACTAGTTTCGGCTTCGAATTTGGCGAACGTTGTGTATAAGGCAGGCCGAATTAGTAATATTGAAGCCGTATTAGGCTCGCTATTAGTAATCTAATTGTCTGTGCATATAATCACAGTTTTATGATGCGCCATTATTTTAGGCGTTAACTGCGAAATTGCGTTAGTAATATCAACCAATCAACTTGGGTTTTCTTCAGTCATTTGTCTATTTATAGTAACGTGCTGGTCGGAAACAATAGAACGCGTATATGAGTTATCGACGATGACAAACGGCTCATCTCATAAAATGCCTGCCCACATTTGCATGTAATTTTGGACTTGAAGCAGATCATGGGCAGTTGTCTAATGTGTAGCAGAATAGCATAAGCTCATTTTCACCCAGCCTTACAGTGCGCACAGACTGTGTATGTTCCAGGACCGGAAAAGGCCCAGTTCGTGAAGCCGCGCTTGCCCGAATGGAAGAAGGAAGTCTAAATTCTATGCAGGACAATTGGCTCTAAGAAATCTCACTCTAGTTCAGGCAGAGGTCAGGTGACGGGCGTGGCCAGGAAAGGCGCTATATATACGGCAACTGTTTGTCATTTGGGAACAGAATCTTTCTGATTCTCTGACTCCCGGAAGAAATTGCCGAGAATGTCCAATAGTAATTATAGGAGTCCTATATCAGGCTATGTTGATTTGAACAAATTACCCAATAATGTATATTAGTAAACAAATGTTTAATATTTTGTTCTATTATTGCAGCATACAGAGCATTTAAAAATATTTCTGTGATAAAATACATCATTTGGTTACATTCGCAATTCTTGCTACGAAATTTCTTCAACCGGTGATATTTTGTAATTCATCCTCAATCTAAAGAACAAAATGGTTCATCAGGCGTTCGCATGCTCCGAATTCAAATGGGGAAATACAAAGTCCCTACGATTTTGCAAGGTGAGAATTTTCTTTCTGCATTTCGGCTAGACCGTTTCGTTTCACGTCACAGTGCGCGTGCAACCTAATTACTTATCCTAATTAGTCTTCTAAAAATAACATAGTTATGACAGCAATATCAACTGTCTGTGTTATGAATTTTGATTAATGTACTACAGAATCTAAAAAGCCAAAATGAATCGTATACCAAAAATATGTTCAACTAAAATTGCAAATGTTTTAAAACCTTTGGCCAAGCTGTATGTCTAGTCAGTTATAGTCACGCCAAAGCATGGGTTTGTCACGCTTGGTTATTACCTAAATTTGACACCGGTTGATTTTTTAGTGGCGCACGATCGCTGTAAGTCGTTTGCATATTTAATATATTCCAATACTACTTCTACTCGTACAGCCAAACAAAATGGTTTTAAAATACCTAACAGCCTATAATAAAATAGCTCCGGCGTGTATGGGTTCAATATACATACCAGCACAATTTTTTTTCGCCGGTACTAATTCTCGGCCACCAAGGTGATCGATCTAAATAACTGCTCTCGTGTTTCTAATGCATTGCTACTTTAACCTGGTGACAACAACGACTTGACAGCCCTTGAGTGGGTGAGCTGTCGTTTCGACCTGTTCATTTGACTTGCGTTGTTTCCGATGTAGCCTCACCCTGTTTGTTTAAGCGGTTACATTTCGTTTTAATGGAACTAAAATACCAACGAAAAGTGAAAATTTGTTTATAGGTAGAATTGCTGAAATGTGATTTTAAGGTACCACCACAGTCTTAAAAACAAAACTGCTTCTTTAAAATATCGCGTAAAACACGCGCCGAAGTAAAAAAATCGGCCGCGCGACAACGCATGGGATTTCCCACCAGAAAACGTTTTCTATAGTTTCTAAACTGCTGAAAGTATGATTTTTTTTAGTAGTTTAGAAACTAGAAACATTCAAAATTCAGTGACACGTTTTTATGGAAATTTCCATGCATTGGCCACGCAGCCGATATTTTTACTCAAGCGGTTAAATTTGCGGTTTTGGTACACATTTTTAAAGCTGTTATTTTATAACTTTGGCGGTGGTCTGCTGTTAGATCCCTATTAGGCATTTTTATTGATTTATATACACAACTGAATTTTCGTTGGTATGCCCCATTAACGAAATCGTACAGTTAAATATGGTACAATTCGCGATACCAGGTTTACCAAACATTTTCGGAGTTGCAAACCAGTAATATTTTACTTCTATGATAAATATTTTGTCTGCTGTCATCTACCCATTATAATAATCACCATATATCGCGTGTTTATAAGCCTAATATACACATTTCATTGCCGGCTATTTGCAAAGTAAAGGGGGCGTTTACGACAGAAACAAAGGTTATCGGGTCAAATAAGTTTAGCAAACACCCATACTATACGTCATGGACAGAATATTCGCTTTATATCTGGCTCAGTAAACAACCTTGTAAGTTATGTTTGTAACACTAGTAAAAAATATTTGCTTGGGGTACTGAACAATATTTGCCAACCGCGGACATGACCCTGAATTTTCATAATAAATGACCCACGGTAGCTACTATGACGTTATGAGCATTTGTGGCGCGATTAAGTCGTATATCCACGCTAATCAGTTCAGGCAGCGGGGTCGGCTAATTCATTTAAGCGATTCCCGCTGCCCCTAAACCCCTGCCCCGGGATTCAATCTCCGTAATCCGTCATAGTTTGTCTCCGTAGTCACGTGCGAGCAGTCAGTGGTACGTCACTGCAGACCACCCCAGCAGATCGCGAACTTCGTTTCACCCCCGCCCTCTCTCATGAAACTGGCCGCCGCAGTTTGCTAAGCGTGACTGCGCCAATGCCGCCGACTCTGTCTTGTCATTTGTGATATATGTGACGTATAGCATCATGCTCTCTTTCTTTATGTCCGCGATCAATATAAAACTGATACAAAAACGCGCTTTCTTCGTGGTTTAGTTTATGTCTTTTACTGCCACTCGCATATATAGCTGCGGTTAAGAGGCCGTGGCGGTTGTCAAATATCGACCCGCAAAAGTTCATGACTTCCCTGTGTACGCGCAGTGGCTGGACAGCTAAATTATGCTGGCAACGTTCCTTTCCGTTTACGTTCACCTCGTGACGTGGGAAAGTTAATCAGACGATTCCGGACGGACTGATTAACCCAAATGATGGATCACCATCGTTAGTGCTGGCGCTACCAGGTCTGCGGATCCCAACAACGGAATTTAGTAATCCACATCCCTAGTTTTATCAGCTTTGGCACGGCCACGAGCAGTGAAAGATGTGGGGCAATGGGTTGCACAGTGTTTTACCTACGTAGGTTTCCTTTATCTGTGTACCGGCGTCTGACATCACACCGATTATTCAAACGCCTTTGCCGAAAATAAATTATTTTTCCATATTAAACTATCCCAGTTGCCGCTTGTAAACTCGCAGTATTTATACAGCAGGGCTATAAGTTGTACAACCGTCAGGACATGACGGAAATTGCTTTTAAAATTGAATTAACGACCATGATATCCGCTGAAAATACGTCGTCGTTATGAATTGTGGAGATATACACTGAATAGGTTTTGTAGCGAGCTACTGCGTTCAAACTGTTTTATTTTTAAAATTGTCAAGCCACCCAGTATTAAGAGAAGGTTTTTATTATGTGTATGCCTCTCTGGTCGTTTCGGAAGTGTGTTCGTCTTCTGTGGTTTAATATTGGTCTGTATGTATGCGTTGTGGTCGGTGGTTCGTCTCAAACTTACACATTCGGCGCAAGAAACCGGAAAGTTGTCGCATGAGCTAAGTTTAGTCTTTTTTGTGACGTGCTCGTTTCCATTTTCACAGCTTCATGTCTTACTTTGCCGCTTGTCGACTGCGGTAAACGATCATGTAAATTTTCCGATTTTCCGAATGGCTCCGCACCGACGTTTGCGCTGTTGCTGATTTTGTGGCCAGGTGACCTTATCCGCACCCCCATTCCCGAGTTATCGCGGCATTTCTCAGCACTTGGCCGACTCGAAATAGAGAAGTAGTGACTGTCGAATTGACCTATCAACCGCGGGGTCGCGAACAATTCACACACTCGCGAGCCGGGCCAGGGCATCGTCTCCAACACAGGCGGCTTCGAGTCGCAATCCGATCCTGCCTACAACCAGGAAACAATTCGTCATAATCTATTTTGCGCTTTCCACTCGCAATCACAAGCACCATCCGACGACCAAGTGCTCAGAGCATATCATGCTTGTCTGCGCTAATGCTCTTGCCTGCATCAGCTGAGTCCTGCAGCGCGTTTCGCCGAGGGAAGCTCTTTCGTCGCTAATTGACTAAGAACTATAGGCGAGAAACAATTTGCTTGTGCGTTTGTTGTGATCTGAGACGGTACGTTTCGGTTTCCCGCGCGAACCCAGGTTGGCCTTCGGTTAGTGTTATTGGTTTGTTGTGTGAGGACACAACCCTTTTTTAGCATTAGACTGTTGTGAAGCCATGATATAGACCTCATCTTCATTTCAGGAGTATTTAGCATTAGAACGTAAAGCGGTTACCTGAACTTATTATTTGATATAATGCAGACACAGCAGTCCGGAAGGCTTCAATGTTTACTGAACAGTTTAATATTGGGGAGGGTGCGCTTGGCGTAGTTTGAATATCGCTAGATAAGACAAGGACTGTTATTTGTTATCATTAACTGTTGTGAAGCTCACTTTATAATCTGCAACTGTCGACTGCGGTTAAAAGTTCCCCAGCCAACTCTGCGCTTCGTCTCTTCAGTCAGAGATACAGTGTTCAAGTCAAATTCTTTGTTTCGTCTCGATTTCCGCTTCTCGGGTTCAGGGAGAAGTCACCGCGAACATGGGAGGGGGGGGGGAGCAACGTTCATGGTTCCCAAGACTTTTGTATGTCAGGTCAAAACACCTCGGCACGCGATCTATGTTTTGAATCCATTACAGAGAATCACAAGGGGGGTTTGTTAATTAACTTGGGCAGTGGAACTCCCGGCCATGAGCTCTTCCTGTAATTTGTTGCTCGACGTCACGTGGTCAAGGATCATTAGGCAAAAACCCGGGCCCCATGCGCCCCCGACCCGTGTTTGACCTCCTTTCAAGTGAATTTTAAAATGAAAGCAATAAACATTCTGCCCTTAAACGATAACTCTGCATTAGTGGTCGACACATCGGTTAAAGTGTGCGTGCGTTTTGGAACTATGCACTTGTTTATTCGGCTAGGATGAAGTTTATACTTATATGTGTTAATTTTAAACGCAGGTTTTTTTGGCGGGTTATTTTTTTTTTCATTTATGTTAAAGTCAAGTCTTTTTTGTGCTGTTAGCTCGGCTGGCCTAGAAGAATTCATACTTTTTGAAGCAGTGCAAAGTCGAACAAAATCAGTAAGTGGTTTTTCATGTTTTCTTTATGTTGCATTTAACCTACATTGCCACTTCCAGCGCGCTCTCGTCTTTCCTTACGGCAAGGCGGGATGTAAGGTGTCATCGTTACAGCAGCATCGGTCAGGATGCAATACACGGCGCATACAATCGGTAACCCAAAGCGTTGCATCCTGTCGTCTAATTAAAGCTACGTTCATTTGAATGAGTTGCTTGTCCGCACCGATTACTTAGGCGCGAAAGGTGAAACCCGCTGTGTATTTCCAGACATTACTAGGCCAGCTGATGAGTGACGCGACGCACACAAATACACCGAACGCTTTTTGTAACTATGGGGTTCTCTGCAATAGTCACAACCAGTTTATTCACACGTCACTCAACCGTTAAAAATCCAGACAATGTTGCGGCTCTTAGCGGTGGTGTCACTTTTGCGTCAAATAATAATAGACGTCTATTCAATAACTGACACGCACGGCTCAAATTCGTGACATGTATGTGTCTCGCTTTGTTAATGACATGCAACACTACCGGCGTGCAGTTAGTTGCAGATAGCTGCTTACTAATGTCAATGCTTGTCTTTAATACGTGTTTAATTCATTTTTTCGCGTTGCATATTTTACATATTAGTTAATAGGTGAGAGAGACGCTTTTGGCAGCTTCCCCCCAGTCTTATATTAAGTGCACAGTCTTCGAAAATAGGTTTAAAGTGATTCACCGTTAAGTAAGGTAGAAGCACGTGTTGGCAATCCAATCAGTCGTCGTGGTGCGTTACGGTTGCTTTGAAACAACAAACCAGTCGTCGAAGCGACATTGGATCCGTTGAGATCTCCCTAGTAATCAGATCCTTAGACCCCCGACTAAGTTCAGAGAGACTTGGGTATATAAGAGGGCTTTACCGTCAGGTATACGCAGCTTAATTGAACTGGCCGTTCACACTGATTAGCGTTCGGAATTCGAAAGTCAGTATTGCATTGGTGAGTTTTGTGGAACTTTTTGATTGCTGAAAATATTTTTTTGGGTATGTAGACTCGGTTGGTTTGGTTTCGTGAAAAGCTAAGAATATTTCGTTTAAGGTATGCCACCCGCGCAGTACTAAAGCGCATTTTGCGCAAAACTTTAAAAATATCCGTATTGGTTAATCATACATGGAGTAGAATTGTTCTGTGATGGTATTGTCATTGCGGCATCGCATACCGCTAAGTGGGTGTGTCAACGTACTCGCTTGGATTTAGTTTCTTAATTAAAACCATGGTGGTCGGGCAACAAATTGTTTGTTTATCAGATTATCGTAGTTCAGTTCGGCACCTCGGACATTTCGCCACTTTCGACAAGCTTTACATTCCTTGTCGATTGATTATACGTATAAGAATTGTTGTTTTACCCAAATTGGTTCGCGGTGTTTTAATTCACCATCACAGCACTATATGTAAAAAATAAAGACGCCGTTCTAATGTCGATCTAATTATTTTTTCTATCAAATTATGTTTTATCGATACCATGTGTTTACACATATAATGAAGTCGCTTGGTTTGAAATGCAGAGTATCTCTTTCCGCGCTCTATACATGCATATCCGATTTCATGTTGAAGACCGGATGTTAGTCAGCGGTGTATGTGTTGCTTACTATGGGTCACGAACTTTCGTGAATACAATCGTGAACAAGTAACGCCGCTATAGCGCCACCCAGCAGATCTAAACGCTAATTCCCCCCAAAAAAGACTCTAAAATATCGTTTAGCCATGGATTGCAACGTACCAATATAAACCTATAGAACTGCCACGCACACTACACAGTTACGAATAAACATTGTATTAATTTTCCTAATTTATGATTGATAAAATCCACATCAAAAAGTCTTGTGGCCGAAGTTAAAATAAACTTGGCGGTATACACCGCATCTACGTGCACTGTACACGTTGACGACATTGAATTGTGGCTGGAAGTCATTTGTCGCCGTGTTTGTCTATGCTTGTCGGTTCACCTCAGTCTGCTATATAAACAGCCGTCTCACAAAGCCCATATAGTTTACAAGGGTTCAACCAGAAGACAAATTTAAGCGGCGTTTGTGCGGCATGCTGTGTAATGATGATACTGAAATTTGATTTAACGAATCGACCTGTTTGATCGGCGAGGTTCAATGACCGGGTAAGATGCCATTTTAACTACACAGTTGTTCACG